>NC_140967.1:104584138-104651638 GCF_056783735.1 Eptatretus burgeri | reverse complement strand
GCGCGGCGACATCGCACAGTTATATAATTGCCTATTCTGTCCTTTGTCTTCTGTGACACTTATTGTTGGGTGTGATGTGGGTGAATTGTGGGCCGGGTTAAAGCGGAAGAGTGACATTTTTTGTGCTGAATCGTTTTCTGTGTGGAGCAGGAAGTGATAATCTTCCTGTTCCGTTAGTTGTTGACGCGCAGCGTTGTAACTCTCGTTCTTCATTGTTTTTCACCAGAAGTGTTTTTACAGCGCGGCGACATCGCGCTGTTTTATAATTGGCTATTCTGTCCTGTGTCTTCTGTCACACTTATGGCCGCGTACGTCCCTTTGATCTGAGGGCTGTAAATAGAAATTTGTCCAACGTCACAACTCTTCCCATCTGTATGCTAATTCACCGTGTCTACATTTAAATTTTATAACTGCAAAATTGTTTCATCATTCCTAACCTAGACTTTTACTGCCCCAGCCACGTGATGTCGAAGTATTCGCTTGTTGTTGTTATTGTTACGGCTTCAAGCCAACTGGCTGGAAAGCCCTATTGTTTTCGTTAGTATTGTTACAAATTCTCGCCCGCCGGCGTGTGAACGACCGCTTTTAACCGAATCGCGACCGCTTCGCCCACCGAACGTGCAATTCAGTCGCGACTTTCCGGAACAACGCCAAAAACCAGTCACGGGTGTGCTCCAAGCACACCACGACCTTGTCCGCACTCTACCCGCGCTACAGGGTCCGATCGCCAAATAATCGATTTACCTAATTATTCGCGTGGGTAGATTACCGAGAGATTGTACCTCGGCGAGGCCTGCTTGGACACGAGCCGCTTAAGCAGCTCGCTCCGTTTTGGGATAACCGAGCGGGGTATTATCGCGAGGCCTCGCTGGACCCGATTCTATTATCGGCTATTAAAAAGCCCGCTATTATTCCGAAATGCAATACGGCAGTTCAATGGAGGGAAAATGACTCGACGAACAGGTCAACATTCAAACAAGCGCATTTATTCACACATGTATGCAGTCAGGTATCCATGCAGGCACGTATACAAGCATGCACATATGCAATTATACAGCCAACAAAAACAATGCAAAGGAACTACGACCGTTTATCTATTAGGTACAGTTACTTATACAATTCTACTTGACGGACTTGGCGCCACAACTTTCGTACAAAGAAAAGCAAGGAGAAACCCCCTCAAAGACGAGGGGGTAGACTGGACCTCTCGGGGTCTTTGTCATGGAGCTTTGAGGACTGAAGGAGCTCCAAGAGGCCGTGCTGGTTGGCGAGCTCTCTCCGGCTCTCTCCACGTCCCAAACACGAACACGCAACTCCGCGCAGCACAGCAGGCTTGGCCGTGCTCCACGTTCGCGTCTCCTTCGCTCTCCTCAGCTTCTCCACCAACTGCAGGCTCCAGGCTCCAGGCGCTCCGAACCCCGACAGACACTCCACCGACTCACTCGCGACCCTCTCCTCAGCCCGCACTTTATACCCACGGCGCGTCGCTCCTCCCCTCGGAGCGCGCGGAGGCCCTTTCCGCCCAAAATCAGGCCCTCCTTTACCTCAACTTTGACTCCTCGCCCGATTCACCCCTCCCCCGTCCCGTCACGCGGGAAAGCAAGAAAAAGGGGGGAGGGGAAATCCTAGCGCTATCGGAACTTCTCTCCTCGGCGCTGTGGTTCTGCCCGCAATCCGCGGGGGCAACGGGTTTTCCTACCGTTGCCTGTTTCCTTTCCCCACGAGCATCCATGGCAGAGACGTTATTTGATGTGGAGAGATTTGTGGTGTGGTTGTGGAAGTAGTGGTGTGGTCGTTGAAATGCGGATGTGGAGAAGGTGGTGAGGCGCTGTTGTGGAGATGGTTGATGCTGGCGTTTGTGGTGGTCGTGAGGGTGGTGTGGTTGGGCGGTTGATGAGAAGGTGGTGGTGGTTGACGTTGTGGTTGGTCCAAAATAACGATAGTAAAAGAAAAACGGCTAACTGAAGATTCACAACCCTGTTACAAGAATAATTCTCATGAGACGTCACAATGGTGGGGAAATATATCTGAACACAAACTTATCGGCATAACTGATCGAAGGACCTATATGGTGCTCTGCGAATTTCCACAGCCGTAACGGTATTATTATAGTTATTCTACTGACCGATTTTTGTGGCGGATCTGGAGGGAAAACGGTTGGAAGAAATTCAATGAAACTTAACACCATAATAACTCTCCACCTGAAGTTTATACTATGAAAACTTTGATGACGTAGGTCACGTGGTATGGCGGCCATATTGGATTTTCTCCAAAACCTAAAAACATCTCCAGAACGGATAACCCGACAGCCTCAAACTTTGGCACACATTTGCGATGTTCCATGGGAATGTTGAGTTGTTAATTTGGTCAAAATGGTTCCATAGTTTATATGATTAAAATGATGCTGATTAGCCTCATTAAATATGCAAAATATGCAAATGAGAGTTGAAAAAATTTAATGACACATTTTGATAGGCCATAAACAGCAGACTCCAAATATGTGTATACTATGTCTGTATTTGACCCCAGTGAGGCACCAGAGGCCCCCAAAGTTTAAAATCACCCATTTTTGACATGTAAAATGAAAACTAAAGAAGATAGAGCTATTGTGCCTGCACATTCTGGAAGATCTTTTAACGTCCTACAAGTTCGCAATGTACATTAATCAGCAAATGTGTAGTTATTGGACTTTTTTTCGGGACTTGAAAATTTGTCCAGCCTCGATTTGTCCAATTTGAAATTTCTTTATCATGTATTGCTATCGGCTTTACAATCCTTCATTGATATAACATGAGGGACACCGTAGCTCGACCCCATTGCAGACTCTAACTTTCTAACTTGGATAACCTCTCGTTGATGATAGGAAAACTTGGATAACCCATATCACGTGACAGGGTGATAGTGTTAAAATTTGTTAAAACGGATGCATGCCTTGAAGCCCGGGATCACTGGTTTACCAGTTTTAATTTATTTTTATTTTTGGAAATGCATAATAATATAGTTTACCTTATCCTCTCAACTTCTCATCTTGTAATCTTCCTTGCCACTGTGTTTTTCATTCCTCTCTGATGTACAGGAGGCAGGCGTACGTTTGAGCTTCGCTCGTACCGTTTCCCTTGTGGCTCGAGCTGTTCATCCCAGCCACATGTGTGTGCACCTTCCCTTCGGTCGCAAGAAGGAGCTTCTGCGACAGCTGCAGGTTCGAGTTTCGTAGTACCACAGAAATGTTTTGACTTGATGGGTCTTCTATGTAATGATCAGTGATCGTTTCACTGGTTTTCTTGTGTTGTTTTTTTTTTTGTACCCAAAGTCGAGGCTCATGGAAGAGCGAGAACACGGAACGGAGCAGAACACAACCGAACAAGAAGTGAGGGAGAACATTAACCTGTAGGGAAGAATGAGATTCAACAAACTGAGGAAGTTGGTTTTGGGAATGGTAGGGGTGGGGGGGGGCATGGGAAGTTGGGGGCATGGGCGCTCTGACTTGGGACACAAGCAGAGTTTGGAAATTGCGGGGAAATTAGTTCATCGTTTGTTCATTGCGAGTTTGTTCAATGAAGAGGTTTTCCGTTTTTTTGTAAGGAAATTGCCTGCTTGAACAACATCCGATTCCACAACAGAAAAAAAAAAAATCCCAAATGTGTGGTATCTGCAAGTTCATGGTTCGGCTTGTTGGTAAAATGTTTTTAATTCATTCAATGCTCTCGTATTGTGCAGTTCTTCCGACATGTTCGTTCTTCTTAGGAAGCGATCAAGACTGAACCCACAACGGGTCCCTCGTACGTCCGAGCCTGCATGCTGACAGCCTGTGCGGACCTTTTGTATCCTTTGTTGTTAAAATATGTAATCCCACCTCCATCTCTTCCCCTGCATGTAAATACCTACTTTGTTTACGTTAATGATGGTATCATTAAATGAGAAATTTGTTCCTTTCACAGTTGTACGCTGAAGGGTTGCGTCACCTTAAACATGCGGTCATTTCAGGAAGTTAGAACCGGTCCTTTCCACTTCAGAGTCTGCAGAGCTTCTGAAAACTGCTGTCAATGGGGTCATCCTTCTGCCAGTCCCCAGGAGAGCATCCGAGGTTGATGGAAGTGAGGAAGAGCCAACCGAGGTAATGTTACGTAAACGGTATTTCTCTTTTCCTACAAATATATGTTGTTTATCCAGTTTACAATTTACTTTTGCTTAATTGGGGAATCTTTTTTTTGGACCCTATAACATTCTGAGTTGACCATGTGGTCAATTCTGGGGTGAGGGAATGAATTTGAGGAATGTAGATGTCATGGTGTCCATGCTTTGAGCTCTTTGTTCATTGCCGGACTGATTTTCTGCAGGCTGTCACTCTGGCCTCTCTGAACCAGCTTCTCACCGAGATGTTGCATAGGGATCTAACATCAGAGGTTCTTCACATCATGCTGCAGGTCGGTTCAGTCCCACTGTACTTCTGCCGGCCGTACTCTTAACACTTACTGCAATGGTCCACCAAAATGGACACCCACAAATTCAACGCCGCTCGAGGAGATGGATGTCTTGCATCTTACCGCATATGCCGCGCTACCCTGTACAATGTGTTCCACAGCTGGAGCATGCACGTTGGGTCCAGTGTTGTTGAGTTTTCTCTCTCTGTGTGTGTGCTCTACACAGTCACTGGAGCCATTTCTGAATTCTCAAGAACACGAGAGAGTACGGGCTTCAGCTGTTGTTTTGGCATTGCTGCAGTTCTACCTTAAAACACTTCATGTAACGGTATGTGCCCTGTATACATAACTACTACTCTTATTTTGGCAAATATGCTACCTTACATTTCCTAAGCCCTTTTATTATTCTTCATTCAATATTACATTTATCTGGAGTTTTTTTTTTCTTCTTTGTGAATCGAAGGTGAGTTTATGTTTTGGCAGGGTCCTATGTCTATTGGTTACATTTGGTAGGATTAGAGTTTAGGTTTGTCTGGTGTTGGCTTAATGGTTAGGGTGGTGGGCTTGTGATCCTCGGATCCTGAGTTCAAATCCCACTCGGCTGTTGAATTAATACCAGGTGGGGTTAACTCGGCCTGTCATCCTTCCGAGGTCAGCAAAATGAGTGCCAACTTGCTGGTATCCTGTGTCGGTGTGGTGACCCATCCAGGATTGTGCCCAATGGCCAAGGAGACTGCTGAGGTATCACCAACGCTCTGCACAGAGTATAGCCCAATGGATGGATGGAGGTCAGGTGTAGTTGGTACAGTTGGCTCTACATATGTTGTGGGTGGAGGCTAGCTGTATTTTGCCCACCTGGTTACGCACAGTCAGGCTCGTGGCAGGCTGGAGTTACCCCACGCATGCGAAGCGAACAGTTACCCCGTGCATGCGGACGGACGGACCTGGACCAATTGGTCCAGGTCCGTCCGGTCATCTCTTCATCTTTCTTATCAGTTTATGATCAAGGAACAACTTATTGCAATTGAATGTTATATTTTGAATCGGAAGATAAATGCGGTAAGGGAAGAGTATTGATTATGGGGGATTTTAACTTGCCAGGGATAGATTGGGTCCAGGAACAGGGAAAGGGCAGAGCGGATGAGGATTTCCTCGTTTTAGTTCAGGATTGCTTTTTCACCCAGTTTGTAGATAATCCCACGAGGGGGAGTGCAGTGTTAGACCTCCTTTTAAGTAACGATCCCAATATGGTGGAGGAGGTGGAGGTTGGGGAGCATTTAGGATCAAGTAACCATAACATTGTGTGTGCAAAGATTCTGTAAATGGTTAGAGTTCAGGATAGTAGGGCAAGGCTATTAGATTTCAGGTTTCAGGAAGGCAAACCTTGAGGGTATGAGGAGAGAGTTGGGTGATGTAGATTTGGAGACACCAACAACAAGACAATCGGCATCAGAGAAATGAGAAACCTTCAAGGAGCAAATGTGTAGAGTGCAGAGTAAGTACATTCCAATAAGGTGAAAAACGAGAAACAGAAAGAGGCCAGGGTGGTTGAGCAGTGAGATGAGGAATGCTATTAAGGAGAACAAGAAGGTATTTATGAGGTGTAAAATAACAGGACTGGAATTGGTGACATCAATCTATCGGAATAAGCAGAGGCAAGTTTAGAAAATAACTCAGCAAGCCAAAAGAGAGTATGAGAAGGACATGGCTAAGAATATTAAACCTTACTCGAACTGCCACTTTATAACTGCTGGCAGTGATGACCGGATACCCAGACGTTCACCTTTGATACAACATGAGACTTGAGAGATGATGGTTCCGAAGTTTTGCCTTTAATCAGTGGTTCCACTCAACGATCAGTGGTTCCAGAGAAAACATTATTTAATGTTGATTACAAATACCGCCCTGCTTCGACAGAACGTGGGACTGATGAGTTACGAACCGAGTAACACGAAGTGTTCAATCTATTTACTGCGTATGCAGTTAGCCATTTTTCCTGGGGACATTGTCGGAATCGATTGAATTGGCGTTTAAATTACCTGAACACGAAGCAAGAAATGTGCGGGAAATATCACCGTGGGTCCACAGGGTAAACCGGAACTCCCCCGAGTAATTATACCCCCCCCTACCCCCAATACACCCCTCTACTACGTGGCATTGATGAGTTATGGACGCAGTAACACGCCACATTTAATGTATTTATTACATAAAAGAGAGTATGAGAAGGACACGGCTAAAGATATTAAACATAATAACAAGGCTTTCTTTAAGTATATCAGGGGAAAAGAACAGGTTCGGACCAGTGTGGGCCCATTGAAGAATAGCACTGGGAGAGTGGTTCGTGATGAAGATGAGATATAGCAGGCTTATTAAACAGGTATTTTTCTTCAACTTTTACACAAGAACAGTCAGGATAATTGCCAATAGCTGAGAGTATCTATCGAGGAGGTGAGGAAGGGCTTTTACAGAAGATCCAGGTTGGAGTGGAGGAAGTAAAGGAACAGCGAGGTAATCTAAGAGAAGATGAGGCTCCGGGTGCAGACAATATACCCCTGAGAGTATTGAGAGAGGGAGCTGAGCAGGTAAGCGAGATGTTAATGGATATTTTCAATAGTTCCCTGGAGTCAGGACAGGTACCGGAGGATTGGAGAGTAGCAAATGTAACACCATGATTTAAGAAAGGATCCAGAGAAGAATTGGGAAACTATAGACATGTTGGTTTGACTTCAGTTGTGGGGAAGATGTTGGAGATATTAATTAGGGTCCAGATGTGGAACC
The DNA here is from genome assembly GCF_056783735.1 of Eptatretus burgeri. Lineage (NCBI taxonomy): Eukaryota > Metazoa > Chordata > Myxini > Myxiniformes > Myxinidae > Eptatretus > Eptatretus burgeri. The sequence goes on along the minus strand of NC_140967.1, from coordinate 104,644,439 downwards.
ATTTAAATAAATACAAACGAATTAAAGGTAGTTTCTGTTTAACAAATCTTTTAGAGTTCTATGAAGTAGTGTCCGATTGGGCGGATGAGGGAAAGGCAGTGGATATAGGATATGTATAAAGATTACAGGATGCAAGGGGTAATTTTGGAGCGTGTTACACAGGAGAAGGATCTGGGGGTGGTAATAGATGCGGGAGGTAAGCAGGCAGCTATAGGGAGAGTAAATAGGGTTTTAGGTTGTATTTGGAGGGGGATCAATTATAATTCAAAAGAGGTGGTGTTAACATTGTACAGGAATTTAGTGAGGGCCACATCTCGAATATTGTGTGCAGTTTTGGTCACCACAGTTCCGGAAGGACATGGATGCCATAGCGAGGGTTCAGTGCTACTGGATTGATTCTGGGCCGAGCTGGACTCAGCTATGAGCGGCTGAAGGAGACAGGGCTTTATACACAAGAAAAGAGATGGTTACGAGGAGATATGAGAGAGATGTTTAAGTTGATGAAAGGTAGAGATAAAATAAGTACGGATGAATTATTCGACAGAGTAGACAGTGACAGAACCAGGGGCCATAGCCTGAGAGAAAAGAAGAGCAGAGTTAAGACATCAATGATTTGGATAATGATAAGGCGGGGGACTTTTACTCAGAGAGTAGTTGATTCACGGAGTGGTCTTCCTGGAATGGCAGTGGCAGCAGAAACAGGAGATAAGTTTAAATTAGAATTAGATAGGTACCTGGAAATTATGGAGATAGAGGGGTATGGGGATGTTGATAAGACTTTTCGGTCGTTTGAGCATTGATGGATGATTTGTGTGCATGTGTACTGAGTGCTATTGGTGGGGTTTTATCAAGGGGTGTTGTGTGTTTTTCACCAAGCCCCCTTCCCCTGGGGGGGAATACAAAAACTACAAAAACCTAAAATAAATAAATTTTAAAAAAAGAAAGAAATATATATATATATATATATATATATATATATATATATATATATATATATATATATATATATATATATATATATATATATATATATATATATATATATATATATATATATATATATTTGCATTTTCTTCTTTGTATCTTGTGTTGATAAATTAGTATGGCGTTCGTGCAGGCATGATGGGCTGAATGGCCTCCACCTGTGTCCGTTTTCCTTGTATTTCCTTGTAACTTCCAAGACAAGTTTGCTGTTTTACTGTACTTGGACTTTGAATTGATCCCGATCCTGATTACGGATGCGCAGAGAGGAGTGAGTAATATTTTTACTTTACCTGCCTGGCACTCAAAAATCGAAAATCATTCCAAACGGGAAACATTATTTTTAATGATGTTATAAAGGACACAAGCAACAGGCATGAAGAACTAATGTAATGTGTTGGAAAGGGTGTTGTAATAGACACTGGGTAAAATGCGGTAAAACCCAGAATTAATTAATTAATTCGCCTTTAAACCTCTTTTAACCTTTATTTAAATCGAATTATACACTTGAACGCCAGAACACAAATCGCCTTCATAATTATACTTCCAAGAACCTTCCAGTTTTGTATTACTTGGGACATGTTAAATAGATTGGTGTTTAAGACTGATTCATAGCATTAAATTTTTTTTCAACTATCTTTAACATCATTATTTAATTAAAACTGAAGTATATACTTGAACACTGCATGAGTTATCGTGTTCTATGAACTCTCTGGTTAGTCGATGTGCTCGTTACATGACGGGGGAAGAGGCTCGGTATCATTGGTAGATGTGTCCTGCTCCCAGGCCCGGCTATTTGGGACACTTTTGAGTGATTTTTCTCGTACACAGACCATGCTGCCTTTCAGCCAATTTGGACACTTGGCAGGAATGCTTGTCCCACATGTTGCTGACCCTTTGGCCGATGTCAGTAACAACATGCTGGAGAGCTTCTCCTGTCTCCTGAAGATACAGCTCAAGTATGAAGGTAATAATGATTGTTACAAATTTGCATTTGTCTTGAACTTGAGTGTGAACTCTTTGTCTCTCATTGATTTAACAGCAAGTAAAAAGGACTAAAAGATCAATATCTACTTATACCGGTATACAAGTGATCTACCCCTGCTGCCCCCCATCCCCAAAACCTCCGTACATCTTATTTTTCTCTTGAATATTGCACATCTGGACAACTGTGTCTGTTTACTCACTCACACTTCGAATGTAACAAGCTGTGAAATCGACAGCTAACTAGAATGGCACTCTGTAGGGCGGATGCCTCCGCAAGGCGAAACAGTTTACGTTTTTGTATCCACTCCCTTCGTGTGCAGTGAATGGCTGCTGGTTAGGGGCGTGGCGATGCCGCTGATGCAGTGCCCCTATTAACAGTATTCTGGTGCTCATTTCGCCAACCTCGGAAGGCTGAGTCAACCCCCTGGTGTTAATTCATCGGCCAACGGGGCTCGAGCTCAGGACCCTAGGATCCCAGGCCACCACCCTAACCGCTAAGCCAACGCCAGGCTTTGTATCCATCGATAGGCTGGATCTGGATACGGATCTTCACCAAAAAGTAATCACCCAGCCTGTCTACCAATTTTCTTCCGAATCTGCCCATAAAGTTTTGAGATATCGTGCTCGGACAAACAAACAGGGATGGGATGAAAACAGGCAAACAGGGATGAAAACATAACCTCGATCTACCTTCGGTGGTGGAGGTGAATAGCTTCAAAAATTACTTCCCCGTGTTTTCCTGTTGTCTTTACTTGCCAATGTTGTCGCACTACGAGGATTGTGCGGTTTGTCTTTGATTGTTTAGCAGATTCATTAACCACTTTGGTTTCTACCGTATGCTTTTGTCTCATTCCCTTGACCAACGCATCAATTAGAAATGTATGCTGTATCGTTGGATATCATGGGCTATCGCATGCCTATCTGATATTCTAATAAAGCAATGCGAACAAAAGAGCCGTGGGGAATGGTCTCCTTACCTTGTATTACGCTGTTTATCCATTTGAACTTGAGTGGCCGGTTTACTAGTCGCTATTCAAACCTCCATATACCCGAGCGGCCGGTTTACTGGTCGCGATTCAAACCTCCATATACTCGAGCGGCCGGTTTGCTGGTCGCTGTTCAAACCTCCATATTGTTGCGGGCAGGTGTCGGCAACGAGCGTGACAGCGAGATGGAGCCATAGTCGACTCCGCCGATCACCCGGAATTTAGATCGTACTTCTTCGGAAAACTCCGAAAAGTACGGGTCCCTTATCAGCCCGTGAAGCGTCAATATTTCTACCACGTGGTGCAGGGTTATTTGCCAATTTTCAAAATACCTCGACATCCACGTGGCGATTTACCGAGTCTCCACACCCTCGATGGCACCCGTACGGAACGAGCCGCTAGCGTACTCGAACCATGTGTGACCCGAGTGGATGGTCACCGAGATCCGTTGGTCCAAAGGTTCCCTTACGGCGGCACAACAGGCTTGCTAATTTTCCAACATGTAGCATGCTAAGCCAATGGAAGAAAGGACACAAACGAGCTGATACATTTCACAAATGGGGATATTTATTAACAATAAGGAAATGAGGGAGCACGTAAGGGCAGAGGTATCCGAATATTGATAGGCACGTAAGTACAGCAAGGCACTTAACAATTCATTACTTAGCAGACTGGTGACACACACACACACACACACACACACACACACACACACACACACACACACACACACACACACACACACACACACACACACACACACACACACACACACACACACACACACACACACACACACACATACACACACATATACACACACATATACATACACATATACACACACATATACACACACACACATATACACACACATATACACACACATATACACACACATATACACACACATATACACACACATATACACACATATATACACACATACACACACACCAGACCCAAAGTGGTCTTTATTAAGGCCTCCAGCTCGGATGGAGATGCGAACTGAAGACCAGACAGAACCTGCTTCGGACCTGTCCACCTCATGTGGTCTTCGAGCTGATTCGAACCGGGCACCAGTGAGGGCAAGCTCAATCCAGACACCGGTGAGCCGCGATCAGTCTCCCGAGCTCCGACGGATCCTCTCGCGCTCCAGAACACGCACTGGTGAAGACGAGGCGCCGATCCTTCGCAAACCCGCCCGAGTAGACTTAGCCAAACAACCACCAACTCCAACTACCAACCGCCAACTAAGAACCAAGAACCAGAAGCAACTTCTGTCTCTCCGTTCCCTTTTTATCCCTCTCGGGCACGGATCGCTTCCGGCGTGGCTCGTTCGCTGTTGGTGGGGGCTGTTGCATTCCATTTGTTGGAGCGCAGCCAAGAGATTTGATTCGTGTCCATATTAGGGAATGGAATTCGGTTCGCTCATCGTTGGGTGGGACACGACGCATTCCATTTCTTGGAGCGCAGCCAAGCGAATCGATTCATGTCCATATTAGGGAATGGAATTCAGTTCGCGAATGCATTCTGAACACACCCGCACACAGAGAATGCCGGGAGCAGAGGGTTTTCGTTGGTGTTGTAGTTTTCGTTGGTGGTGTCAAATTAAAGAAAACCCTGACTATCAAAGGAACTCACAGTGCATTTACATTTATTCACCCATTAGACCAGGGAAAGGGGAGCTATCTATCCACATTCACTTATCAAAATAACTGAGCTGTAGGACCTGAATGTTGTGTGCTCATGGCTTCCAAATTCGCAACAATATACCCGAGTGGCTGGTTTACTGGTCGCTATTCAAACCTCCATATACCCGGGCTGGTTTACTGGTCGCTATTCAAACCTCCATATACCCTAGCGGCCGGTTTACTGGTCGCTATTCAAACCTCCATATACCCAAGTGGCCGGTTTACTGGTCGCTATTCAAACCTCCATATACCCGAGTGGCTGGTTTACTGGTCGCTATTCAAACCTCCATATACCCGGGCTGGTTTACTGGTTGCTATTCAAACCTCCATATACCCTAGCGGCCGGTTTACTGGTCGCTATTCAAACCTCCATATACCCAAGTGGCCGGTTTACTGGTCGCTATTCAAACCTCCATATACCCGAGTGGCTGGTTTACTGGCCGCTATTCAAACCTCCATATATCCAAGTGGCCGGTTTACTGGCCGCTATTCAAACCTCCATATACCCAAGTGGCTGGTTTACTGGTCGCTATTCAAACCTCCATATACCCAAGCGGCTGATTTACTGGTCGCAATTCAAACCTCCATATACCCAAGTGGCCGGTTGACTGGTCGCAATTCAAACCTCCATATACCCAAGTGGCCGGTTGACTGCTCGCTATTCAAACCTCCATATACCCAAGTGGCCGGTTGACTGGTCGCTATTCAAACCTCCATATACCCAAGCGGCTGATTTACTGGTCGCAATTCAAACCTCCATATACCCAAGTGGCCGGTTGACTGGTCGCAATTCAAACCTCCATATACTCAAGTGGCCGGTTGACTGGTCGCAATTCAAACCTCCATATACCCAAGTGGCCGGTTCACTGGTCGCAATTCAAACCTCCATATACCCAAGTGGCCGGTTTACTGGTCGCTATTCAAACCTCCATATACCCAAGCGGCTGATTTACTGGTCGCAATTCAAACCTCCATATACCCAAGTGGCCGGTTGACTGGTCGCAATTCAAACCTCCATATACCCAAGTGGCCGGTTGACTGGTCGCAATTCAAACCTCCATATACCCAAGTGGCCGGTTGACTGGTCGCAATTCAAACCTCCATATACCCAAGTGGCCGGTTGACTGGTCGCAATTCAAACCTCCATATACCCAAGTGGCCGGTTGACTGGTCGCTATTCAAACCTCCATATAACCAAGCGGCTGATTTACTGGTCGCAATTCAAACCTCCATATACCCAAGTGGCCGGTTGACTGGTCGCAATTCAAACCTCCATATACCCAAGTGGCCGGTTGACTGGTCGCTATTCAAACCTCCATATACCCAAGCGGCTGATTTACTGGTCGCAATTCAAACCTCCATATACCCTAGCGGCCGGTTTACTGGTCGCTATTCAAACCTCCATATACCCGAGTGGCCGGTTTACTGGTCGCTATTCAAACCTCCATATACCCTAGCGGCCGGTTTACTGGTCGCAATTCAAACCTCCATATACCCGAGTGGCCGGTTGACTGGTCGCAATTCAAACCTCCATATACCCGTGGCCGGTTGACTGGTCGCAATTCAAACCTCCATATACCCAAGTGGCCGGTTGACTGGTCGCAATTCAAACCTCCATCTACCCAAGTGGCCGGTTGACTGGTCGCAATTCAAACCTCCATATACCCAAGTGGCCGGTTGACTGGTCGCAATTCAAACCTCCATATACCCAAGTGGCCGGTTGACTGGTCGCAATTCAAACCTCCATATACCCAAGTGGCCGGTTGACTGGTCGCTATTCAAACCTCCATATAACCAAGCGGCTGATTTACTGGTCGCAATTCAAACCTCCATATACCCAAGTGGCCGGTTGACTGGTCGCAATTCAAACCTCCATATACCCAAGTGGCCGGTTGACTGGTCGCTATTCAAACCTCCATATAACCAAGCGGCTGATTTACTGGTCGCAATTCAAACCTCCATATACCCAAGTGGCCGGTTGACTGGTCGCAATTCAAACCTCCATATACCCGTGGCCGGTTGACTGGTCGCTATTCAAACCTCCATATAACCAAGCGGCTGATTTACTGGTTGCTATTCAAACCTCCATATACCCAAGTGGCCGGTTGACTGGTCGCAATTCAAACCTCCATATACCCAAGTGGCCGGTTTACTGGTCGCAATTCAAACCTCCATATACCCAAGTGGCCGGTTTACTGGTCGCTAGTCAAACCTCCATAAACCCAAGTGGCCGGTTGACTGGTCGCAATTCAAACCTCCATATACCCAAGTGGCCGGTTGACTGGTCGCAATTCAAACCTCCATATACCCAAGTGGCCGGTTGACTGGTCGCAATTCAAACCTCCATATACCCAAGTGGCCGGTTGACTGGTCGCTATTCAAACCTCCATATACCCAAGTGGCCGGTTTACTGGTCGCTATTCAAACCTCCATATACCCAAGCGGCTGATTTACTGGTCGCAATTCAAACCTCCATATACCCAAGTGGCCGGTTGACTGGTCGCAATTCAAACCTCCATATACCCAAGTGGCCGGTTGACTGGTCGCAATTCAAACCTCCATATACCCAAGTGGCCGGTTGACGCTTCGCAATTCAAACCTCCATATACCCAAGTGGCCGGTTGACTGGTCGCTATTCAAACCTCCATATAACCAAGCGGCTGATTTACTGGTCGCAATTCAAACCTCCATATACCCAAGTGGCCGGTTGACTGGTCGCAATTCAAACCTCCATATACCCAAGTGGCCGGTTGACTGGTCGCTATTCAAACCTCCATATAACCAAGCGGCTGATTTACTGGTTGCTATTCAAACCTCCATATACCCAAGTGGCCGGTTGACTGGTCGCAATTCAAACCTCCATATACCCAAGTGGCCGGTTGACTGGTCGCTATTCAAACCTCCATATAACCAAGCGGCTGATTTACTGGTTGCTATTCAAACCTCCATATACCCAAGCGGCTGATTTACTGGTCGCAATTCAAACCTCCATATACCCAAGTGGCCGGTTGACTGGTCGCAATTCAAACCTCCATATACCCAAGTGGCCGGTTGACTGGTCGCTATTCAAACCTCCATATACCCAAGCGGCTGATTTACTGGTCGCAATTCAAACCTCCATATACCCTAGCGGCCGGTTTACTGGTCGCTATTCAAACCTCCATATACCCGAGTGGCCGGTTTACTGGTCGCTATTCAAACCTCCATATACCCGGGCTGGTTTACTGGTCGCTATTCAAACCTCCATATACCCTAGCGGCCGGTTTACTGGTCGCTATTCAAACCTCCATATACCCAAGTGGCCGGTTTACTGGTCGCTATTCAAACCTCCATATACCCGAGTGGCTGGTTTACTGGCCGCTATTCAAACCTCCATATATCCAAGTGGCCGGTTTACTGGCCGCTATTCAAACCTCCATATACCCAAGTGGCCGGTTTACTGGTCGCTATTCAAACCTCCATATACCCAAGTGGCCGGTTTACTGGTCGCTATTCAAACCTCCATATACCCAAGTGGCCGGTTTACTGGTCGCAATTCAAACCTCCATATCTCCAAGTGGCCGGTTTACTGGCCGCTATTCAAACCTCCATATACCCAAGTGGCCGGTTTACTGGTCGCTATTCAAACCTCCATATAACCAAGCGGCTGATTTACTGGTCGCAATTCAAACCTCCATATACCCAAGTGGCCGGTTGACTGGTCGCAATTCAAACCTCCATATACCCAAGTGGCCGGTTGACTGGTCGCAATTCAAACCTCCATATACCCAAGTGGCCGGTTGACTGGTCGCAATTCAAACCTCCATATACCCAAGTGGCCGGTTGACTGGTCGCTATTCAAACCTCCATATAACCAAGCGGCTGATTTACTGGTCGCAATTCAAACCTCCATATACCCAAGTGGCCGGTTGACTGGTCGCAATTCAAACCTCCATATACCCAAGTGGCCGGTTGACTGGTCGCTATTCAAACCTCCATATAACCAAGCGGCTGATTTACTGGTCGCAATTCAAACCTCCATATACCCAAGTGGCCGGTTGACTGGTCGCAATTCAAACCTCCATATACCCGTGGCCGGTTGACTGGTCGCTATTCAAACCTCCATATAACCAAGCGGCTGATTTACTGGTTGCTATTCAAACCTCCATATACCCAAGTGGCCGGTTGACTGGTCGCAATTCAAACCTCCATATACCCAAGTGGCCGGTTTACTGGTCGCAATTCAAACCTCCATATACCCAAGTGGCCGGTTGACTGGTCGCAATTCAAACCTCCATATACCCAAGTGGCCGGTTGACTGGTCGCAATTCAAACCTCCATATACCCAAGTGGCCGGTTGACTGGTCGCAATTCAAACCTCCATATACCCAAGTGGCCGGTTGACTGGTCGCAATTCAAACCTCCATATACCCAAGTGGCCGGTTGACTGGTCGCTATTCAAACCTCCATATAACCAAGCGGCTGATTTACTGGTCGCAATTCAAACCTCCATATACCCAAGTGGCCGGTTGACTGGTCGCTATTCAAACCTCCATATAACCAAGCGGCTGATTTACTGGTTGCTATTCAAACCTCCATATACCCAAGTGGCCGGTTGACTGGTCGCAATTCAAACCTCCATATACCCAAGTGGCCGGTTGACTGGTCGCTATTCAAACCTCCATATACCCAAGTGGCCGGTTTACTGGTCGCTAGTCAAACCTCCATATCCCCGAGCGGCCAGATTTTTCTCCTGGGAGCCCAGGTTAGGGAAGCTGAAAGTCCAAGGAGCTCAGGGTTCAAAGGGTTAACAAAACTATCCAACTTTTCTTTCCTTTTCCTTTTCTTTCTAACCCATTTTTTTTCAATAGTTTAATCCTAAAAACGTGATTTCTGAACAAGAATTTTTTTGTTGTTGTGATGTGGGAATATCATCATCATCTGTACAATATATCTGCTGCAGGTTTTTCAAATGATTTCCATGATGAGATGGTGGAGGACCTGCTGAAACTGACCTCCAAAGGTAATCTCGATGTTCCTCAAGATGATCAGGAGGCACAGCAGTTGCAGTTGACCCTCACCATTTTTAAGGTACAATGTCGGGACTTTGTCATGGATAGTTTGTCTTGATGTCCTTTGTGATCATTCACAAGTGTCTGTTGCATCGCATTTTTATTTTTAAAGACGACGTCTAAGGCTCTTAATGCAGCTGCCAATTACACACACATGCACATACTGATGAGACAAACTCTTAACACGGCCACTGAGCTTGGGGAAAGTGCCGTCACTTCCTGGGGTTCTCTGGGTACCAGCAACGTCACAACAATGGCACCGCTTTTCTCACCGCCTCAGGAGGAATTTCTTCCTCCCCATGGGTGCCAACCTATGGGGATTGGCCGTGCTCTTATCCTTTTAAATGGATGAATGCCACCAAGCAAGGAAGCAGCACGTACCATTTTTAAGTCTTTCGTACGACTCGGACAGGGGTTTGAACCGCCTACCTCCTAGACTCGGAGCGGACGCTCCAACCATTCTAAATTTAAGATGAGCAAGCACTCAAAGACGAGCAGTGAAATAGTTTGACATGACTGGAGTAGAGAAGATGATAGTGGAATGTAGACGCCACAAAACGACGTTCAGACGCATTAGATCTGCAAGAATAAAAAAAAAAAATTGACTGAAAGGACAATCCGAGGAGCAGGTAAGGGATGTAAAACATTTTATTTTCTCTCAAGTCCTTTGAGGAATGTGAGAGAGGCACCCTGGGTAAAAACCACCAAACAGGAACACTGTCTTGTTTTGTGGGGTATTTTGGAGATTAAATGGTGAGGTGTAAGTGCTTTGTAGTGTATCTCTTCATGATGGTCTCCTTGCCATGTGTAACAGCTTTTGGGTAAGCGGCTACCGCAAGATCAGCTTCCGGTGCTGATGCAGACGCTGCTGTCCAAGATGACAGAGACGCTGCCCACCTGTGCTGCTGCTGCTTCCCGCATCCTCTCTGGCCTGATCGAGTTGCGGGGCGCCTTGCTGTTGGACCAGGTACAAAAGCAGAGCCGTGTCTGTTCCTTTTGTCCGAGCTGATTTAGCCCCGACGAAGTCCCATGTCATTTGTCATATTGCATTAGGCTTTCGATATATTTCGGTTCCGAACTTTGCTCCGAGTTTGGAATGCTTGTGGGTAATTGCATGATGATGGATGTCCGAATTACAACGACCTTTGAACCTTTTGAAACTGCCACTCTCAATTTCTGATGAAACGATTCACAAGATGGATGCACGGCCGAGTATTCATAGATATGATGTCTGGAGAATCGGGATGCCCTCTGGAGGATTATTGGTCTTTGTGGGGTGCTACCAAAACTGATCGATCTGATGTCTGAACATCAAGAACCAGACTATCTCTGCGACAGAGAGTGCTGTGAGATGTAGTGATACCATCTCTGACTTTGTCAGGGGTGTGTACTGACCCCCACACTTTTCAGTGCTTGTATGGACTGGATTCTGGAGAGGATTTCGGAGAGATTAAGCTGCGTTGCATCATTTGGAAATGTCAAGATCTCTGACCTTGATTTCACAGATGATGCAGTCATCTTTGCAGAGACTCGAGATATCCTTTTGGGGGCCCTCGAGGTGCTGAATGAGGAGTCGGAGCCGCTGCGATTACGGGTTTCCTGGGTCAAACCTTAGATCCATGCTTTCATTGACATCTTGGATGCTGCTATCTTGTCTGTGCCTGTTTGTGGTGAGGATGTTGATGTCATTGAGAGACTCGCTTACCTTGGTCGTGATATTCATGTCTCTGTTGGCTGTGAGACAGAGGTCAACAGATGTCTGTGTCGGGCCTGGGGGGAGTCATGGATTCACTGTATCATGGGGTGTGGCACTGTCGGTACCTGTGCAGGAGTGCAAAAGTCTGAGTCTTCAGGTCCTTGGTGCTTCCAGTCTTGCTCTACGAATGAGACTTGGACTCTGACCAGGGATCTGAGATGAAGACTTCATTCCTTTGGTACCAGATCTCTTCTGAGAATCCTTGGCTCTCGCTGGTCGGACTTTGTGTCCAATGAGCTGTTGCCGAGAGAGACTCAAATGAGATTTGTTTCCTGCATAGTCCGTGAGCGTCACCTGCGGCTGTATGCACATGTGGCTCGTTTTTCGGACGCTGATCCTGCTCACCAGATTCTTTCAGTGAGGGAGCATCGTGAGTGGAGGAGGCCGATGGGCCAACCACATGTCTCGTGCTTGCAGCAGGTTGATCGGCATCTCGAGGAGATGGGGATGGTTCAGGCATCTGCCTAGGGGATGACCAGTCGGAGGCCTCTGGAGTACCGGCGGAAAGTGGTCCCAGCGACGCGCTGCTTTGGCGCATGCTCCCATACCTGACCTGATGTCTGGAGCCTTGTCATTTCAACTATGATGAAATGGGGTTTGGATATTGTTGTTTATGGAGGTATGAATTGAATCGACCACAACGTTGATTGAGGTATGCTCTGCTATGCTAACCGCCATGGGCAGCAAGGAAAAATTTGAGCTTTCAGGCACTTGCTCTGACGAAGGGTTCACACCCGAAATGTCAGCTACTTGTTTCCCATGGCAGTTGATGTAGCTCGATCATTCTTCCATTGATTTTGCCCAGTGTTCTACCTATCCACCGACGTAGATTGACACGTCCCATGTACAAAATGCGCTCCGTCATCGAAATACCCTTAAGCTTTAAAATTGGGTATTCAGATTGAACTTTGGATCCAATTTCACTCTGTGATAAATCTTATATAATTTGGATTAAGTCGTGCGGATTTTCATCGGATTACAACGCTCTATAAAGGACAATCCTTGGCAGCGAACCTTGTGGCCCACACAGCTCTATCTATGGTCCGATTCCGTTAAAGTAAACTTCATTTATTTTTTCAATTTTTTTCAGCCTCCAGTGATGAAGTCGCTGTTGGCATTGTTTTTTTCGGATTGTCCGTCCATCCGTACGTATGTACGTCCAGGCAAATTTTCTCCGTTTTCTCTGCAACTGCTTCTCTGATTGACACAAAATTTTCACCATAGATGCGACTGACTACTCATGTAGAATTTTTTTAATGATTATGACATCATAGGTCACGTAGGGTGGGCAGCCCTGTTGCAAAAATGGAAAAACTTTGGACTTCTGTATCTCCTAAACAGCACCATGGAAAAAATTAAAACTTGGCATCTGTCAACTACTCTGCATCGGGAATAAGAGTGATTTGACTCTGGCATCATCGGTGAAGTGGTATCCTCGTCAAAATTCGACATTTAAAACACTGCAATCCATCCATCCATCCATCCATCCAATGGGACCATACCCTGTGCAGAGCGTCGTTGCTGCCGAAGGAGTCTCCTGGGCTATTGGGCAAAATCCTGGACGCGTCGCCACTCCGACGCAGGATACTCGAATGGCTCAGTCATTCCAGGAAGCTGGTATTCATTTTGCCGACCTCGGAAGGATGACAGGCTGAGTCAACCCCACCTGGTATTCATTTGACGGCCGAGTGAGATTTGAACTCACGACCCTAGGATACCAAGCCCACCGCCCTAACCATGAAGCCAACACCAGGCATTCACTGCATTCGATCAGGATGAAAATTTGTGAGGTTCATCTCGGGATAGACTGGTTGACACCAAAAAATTTTTTACGACATCATCAGTCATGTGGTTTGGCAGCCATATTGTTTAAAAAAAATCATCTTCTCCAGAACTGCTTCAAAGATCAAAGTAAAACTGCATATGAATTATCAACTAGCCATGTTGAATAAAGTTTGATAATTATATATATATGACATTATAGGTCACATGGTATGGCAGCCATCTTGGAATTGCCCTAAAACCTTCAAAAATCTTCTTCTCAAGAATGGCTGGACAGATCGAGGGGAAACTTAAACACACCTATTACCATGCCTTGGGGATACTAAGGTGACAAAAAAATTGATGCCATGTGGTTTGGCGGCCATATTGGATTGAATAAAATATTATTTTTTTTTCTTTCTTCTGGAACTGCTTATCTGATCGAAGCGAAATTTACCAAGTATCATCGAACAATATACCTGCATACTGTTTGGAAATGATGATGTCATAGGTCACGTGGTGTGGCAGCCACATTGGATAGTAAAACGAACCTTATCCGATCAAAATGAAACTTCACACACGTGATATACCAAACTGTGGATAGAGTCCATTTCTTTAAAGCCATAGGTCACGTGGTTCAGCAACCATGTTGTTTTCAAAAATCTTCTCCATAAAGGCTGAACAGATCGAGGTAAAACATTACAGGTATGTGATTGCTTATACCTGAGGAACAAAAAGTTATCCACCTATGATGTCATAGGTCACATGTTTTTACAGCTGTGATTTTGTTTTTTTTTTTTGAGGAATAAACATTTTAAAATCTTCTCCAGAACAGCCAGACAGATTGAGGGGAACTTCACTTGTATGCTCCCCAAGCCTTGGGTATACCAAGGTGTTTACGAATAATAATTAATAGGTCACATTGGCTGGCAGCCATATTGGTTTGAACGAGTTCTTTAAAAAACAATCTTTCTCTTGAATCGCTTCATCAATCGATGTGAAACGTCACAGTTATGATCGAGTAGACATGTGGAATATACTGTATGTTTTAAATTTCAACCTGATCGGACGCATGGTCTGGCAGCCATAATTATTTAATATTTTAAATCTGGGATCAGGGATTGAAATCAAACTTGGTAAAAGTATGTATAATAATGTAATAATGTGTGCGGAGGAATACTGGCGATGTCATGACGTTGAAGATTGCCATTCTAGTTCTCTGTGTTTTTCATATTCAGGTGCCATCACTTCTGGTGTCGGTGCACAAGGCCTTGGTTATTTTGGGAGGGCTCGGGAGATCACGTGGGACCGAGGAGGTTAACGGCCCATCCACGGATCCTGCACCACAAGGATCTGACACCTCGGGGGTCGGAGCGGTGACGCGAGGAGCGCTGGACGTCGTTTGCCAACTCGCTCGTCACCACCTGCGGCCTTTCTTGCTCGCTTTGCTCGTCGTGCCGCTGCCCTTTGACGAGTGAGTACAGCAAACCGGATGCGGCGGGGTTACGCCACCGTCTCAACCAATCGACACAAAATAGATTCAAAATATGGAGAAAGACCACTTTTTTTTTTTGCATCATTTTGCAAAAAACTTAGTTATTATTAATATGAGAAACAAATTTGGTCACTCACTTACAAACCTTGACCGACGTGATCGATGTATGCACGTATGTCACACCTGCTTCGTGTTGTGCGAAAATCGTAATAAATAGATCAAAAGGGTTTTGCGGTTCATACACCTTTACTTTCTAAGCTACTAACTGTTGAAAGGATAAAAACATCACAGCAATCAAAAAGTTTTTCGTCTGGCCATGCAGTAAAACTCAGCCCAGGAGTTGTTTCTCTCGCAGTTAACAGCTTGTGACATGAGTGTCCGTGACGTCATTGGAATGGAAATATAAATTGTTTTTTTGCTTCTGAAAGTCAGACCCATGGAACCCCTCCCCCTGCCCTGCCCCCATGCTCTTATCATAAGGAATTTTACTATTTATATTTATTTATTTATTTCCAAACAGAAGGTGGCTGAACGCAGTGCTCACAAATGGAATTGCTCACAAGTTCCCAACCATTCACTATCGTTTCAGACCAACATGTTCTCTTCGACGCGTGTTCTGGTGCAGTGGTGCACGGGGATGTAATTACTGTACATCATAAAGCCCGAGCGTCCGTGTATATTTGCTTATCGATCTATTGTTAAATCCCCAATGGCATGCTTGCTCAAAGCTTTCCGCCCTCGCTTGCTGAACTTTTGAACAAACGTCACGCCGATGAATCCACAAAGGCTCGAGTACCCACAAACTCTTCCCAAGTTTGCCTTTTATTACATTATCGCTGTCAATGGTAACTTTCATCGATTTGGCAGACATGGCACGTGGCCGCTCTTACTGCTTCACAAAGTTGTTTCTTCATAAGATGAGTCCTTCCCATGAAAGGCAATTGTGCTTGTGATGTTTCCTGCTCTTCATTCCACATCAAAACAAACGCAAAGTCTATCTTTTTCTGCTTTTATTATTATTATTATTTTTTTGCCCACCTGGTACTTTGTCGTTTTTTATTTCTATTTTGTTAAAACTTCAATCCCTTGGCTACCAATACAACGTTTATCAATGTTAATTTTTATATTGCTGGAGGATTTCGTGTGGATGTACAATATTGCAACACATTATTGAGAGGGATAGATAGATAGAGATATAGATCCAGAACAGGTTTGTGTCATTGTTTTATTCATCGATCATATGATCCATCAGGGCTACGACGATGATCTGGCGAGGCCTTGTGGAAGAGCAGACTCTAATCTTGCCCGTCCTTGAAGCACTTTGCGAAATGCTTACATCATCCCTTGCGTTCGATGAGAGGGTGAACGACTACCACCACCAGCAGCATTTGACACGAGTTCCCATCACGCAGGCTCTCACCGTGAGTTTCACATCATTTTAGATGCACCTCTGCAGCCTCATTGATATCTCTGGTCCAATTCAAATATCCAGGTGGTTTGAAAAAAAAAAAAACAGTTTCAGATAAATCTCATAGCTTAAGCCGCTGTCACACCTTGATGTTTTAGCCAGCATATGCCGACGTATGAAAAATTTGGCGAATACGCTGGCACACGTCAAATACGTTATGGGTAAGTTTTGTATACGTTAAGAGCACGCTGAAGCACGCTGGCATACGTCATAGTACGCCGAGCTCGTCGACATATGTTGTGCATGCACAAAATTTGTCGATGTGCTCGGCATATGACTCGCACGCTCCGCATACGCTGGCCATAAGTTGTCGGCACGTTATGCGATTGTTTACACACGTCGACACACGTTACTTGTAAGTTGCTCATAAGTCGAAATATGTCGAGGTAATGTTTAGCGTATCCGAAACTTATTTCTAACTTATGAGTAACGTGCTTTGAACTTATGTGTAACGTATCTCCAACGCATATTGACGTATGTAGACATATTTGATGTCTTCCAGACGACCACAGAACTTACTGAACGTGTTTCTAACTTACAGCTACCGTATAATGGCGTATTGTCAGCGTTTAGGGGAATTGGTATATAAAAATGGCGTTCACAGGAGGAACCCGTCAGTGTTCCAGACTCCATGGTGGGCAGATGTCCATGTCATCCGAGAGATGGAGGATCCGGCAAGGCTGAGACGAGAATACCTACTAGCTGTCCTCCAACATCAACATGACCTCATCGATTTGACACTGTACCAGTTGCGTGCCAATAGAGCCAGGAGAAGAAGAGGTGAATGGAGGAGAAGGAACTGGGTGGGACCATGGATCGGGAGGCGGCGGCAGTTTGGCATGTATGTCCAGCTCATGGTGGAACTCCGTAATGAGGAGTTCTTCGAAGTTTTTTTCGGCATGACTGTGATGTTGACACTTCAATGTCTGGTGCGGTTATGATTTGAATCGTCGAGCGGCAGCCTTTTAATAGGCTACGCCACGTGATCGTCGGCGATACACTGCCGCGCTATGCATAAGTTTGACTATCGTTGGGCAGAAGTTGTGACCGCCGACAACACGCTAAGCATTCGTTGGTATAAGTTATTTATAAGTTATCGAAACGTTCTGTGTACGTTACTAATACGTTATGCATACGTCCAACTCGTTATGAATACATTTAATAGTTCAGCATACGCCAGCATTTTAGATAAATTTTGACAAACAACCATAGGTTGGTAATAATAGCACAGGCATTGATGGGTGTAATGGCCTCCTCCTGTGTCGAAGTTCCTTGTCAGGGAACTCATTTTTTTTTTTAACGATGTTATTATTTAACGGTTATCTAATTATTTTACATACAAAATAGTGAAAGTTTTGACACCCTCCCCTTGTCCCATCCCCTGCTGTTCATATTGTTACGTTTGAGGGGGGGGGTATGCATTCAAAGGGTAATTAGGATGTTTAATTAGGTATGCCATGCTGTTCGAGTTTACCAGGATCTCGATGTAATAAGTAGCAATTCAGTGGTGATAAGTTGTCTAGTAAATGTTCATTTCTTCAAGGGGGGAAATGATAATTGTCACGTAATTAGATAGGGACACGGGATAGGGTAAGTGTATCTGCGTAAACCCCTTTTGGTATTCTCTGGAGACTGGCCGTGACGTCACAGGACAGTGCAGCGGATGGCTCCGCCCCGTGATCACGATTGGCAGAAGGCGACGGCGGTGGGCCAATAAACGGCTCAATTGGAAGTGACGAGGACAGGAGGATAAAAAGGTTCTGTTCAGGGTCGAAAAGGAAGAGGAAGAAGATCACAACCAAAAAGATCGTGTTTTTTTGGTGTAGAGGCTGTTGTGCGGGAAGCATCCTTGTTGTTGTGCTGATTCGATCGTGTTCTTGATCGTGTCTTGGAGCCTTGCTGAGCCTCGTGCCTCACCTTGGTTGGCTCTGGGGTTCTGCTGACTCGGAGTACGGGGTCGAACGGCGGGCGGACCTGCCTCCCTCTCCTGCTCGCAACTTGGCGCCAGAACTGGTTCCCTGGCGGCTGTGAGCGGACTTGGGCCAAGACCAGGAGGTCGACAGCACCACGGTTTCTCCTGCCCCCCTGACGAGAGCAAGGCCAGCTCGTCCGACGCCGATCCAGGGACAGTTGCGTCCACACCACGGTCCAGCCTGACCACCAGAAATAGCTACGGTGTGTGTGTGTGTGTGTGTGTGTGTGTGTGTGTGTGTGTGTGTGTGTGTGTGTGTGTGTGTGTGTGTGTGTGTGTGTGTGTGTGCTTGGCGCCTTAGAGGGATTGAGATCTGTATATTCATTGGAATTGTCTGTGTTTTTCCCCACGCCCGATCCCACACCATCCCGTCGAATCGCCCCGGATCCCTCTTCTTGCCGAGTCTTGTTATTTCTGGTAATAATAAAAACAAATAAACATCATCAACTCAGTGAAAAGTGACTCGTGCCACCTTCCTCGTCCCGTTTGCGGTAGAGCGATTAGAACCGCCATGTTTGGGTTATAAATAAATAAACCGCCTCCATCGTTTCGGCTCATTCTACGTTGGCGGGACTGTTCAAGTCCCGTGGACGTCACAATATGACTCAGACATTCCTTTTCTTCTCTTCCCCTTTCTCATACCATGACTTCCTTTCTCTTTCACCCTCCTACCAACACGCCCCTCCCCCCTTTTTCTCAAATTAGTTTTTCTCATCTTATCCACCAATCCCCCCCACCTTGCCTAATTGACTTGTTGATAACCCCACATTACTTGTTTTGATCTTTGTAGAAATACGAGGACGCGTTGAAAAGGAATCCCTCCTATTCTTTTTCTCCAAAACAGGTAAAGATCTTCGAATGAAACAAAGACCGATACGAACATCAATCTTTATTCTACGATGATGCAAATTTATTTCTCAACATAATCATCACTGCGGTTCACACATTTTTAGTGATGCCATCACGATGGATCTATGCATCATGATGACTTAACCGCCGCTTCACAGCGACCCTGACATCATCGGAAGATAAATGTTCTCCATGAAGATGTTCCTTAAGTTTGGGTAAGAGAAGAAAATCTTACGGAGCCATGACCGGTCTGGTGATCCTTTCTGACGGTACTCTATTGACCTTCTTTTACTCTCATGACCGAAATGGTGCACCCGACTCTCATCTCCGGTCGGTCGTCCCAATGCTCCACCCGACTCATCTCCGGTCGGTCGTCCTAATGCTCCACCCGACTCTCATCTCCGGTCGGTCGTCCCAATGCTCCACCCGACTCTCATCTCCGGTCGGTCGTCCCAATGCTCCACCCGACTCTCATCTCCGGTCGGTCGTCCCAATACTCATCTCCAGTGCTTTATGCTTCACAGCACTGACAATGTCATGCAGCCTGCTGCCATCTTGACTCGAGTAACACTGAGACCTCTAGTGTCAGAATTACGAAACTTCACACTCGGTGGCGGGAAGAACTAATGTGTGGACTGCGCTTTGTTTCATTCAAATATATTTTTCCTGTTTTGTGGAAAACGAGTAGGAGGCATTACCTTTCAACATGTCCTCAAACGAGGGTGCTGCTTGGCTCGGTCTGTGAGCCATCTGGGCGGCGGCTATAGCTGGCAGGGCACCTCCCCCTTCCCTTTTTCAACACACACGTTGTTTTGCTGCTGCCGAGACCATTATTGTCATGAAATGGAATTTACATTTTGTATTATCTGGTTGTTCTTTTATTGTGATCATCGTTATTATTATGAACTATATTATTTTTTTATTATTATTATTGTTATTCAATTTTTGTTTATTTTCGATATGAACTGAACATTTTTAGTCATCAGACGATTTACTTCTTTTGGAAAAAAATTCACATAAAACCGGAAAGAAAAGGATAGAATGAATGATCAGGACTTTTCGAGATGAAGCGTTCATTTTAAGGGAAGGCTTGGAGGTTGTTGTTATCACTCTTTTGTAATTTTATTCAATTTTGTTTTTGGTGGAGACACCTAAGTATCTTCATTCTTCTTTTCAGGTGACGGGTGCACTTCACAAAGTGTTAGAGTGCACAGGTTCGAGCACAGCGGCCGGCCTCATCTTTCCTCGACTCTTTCCCGCTCTTCTCCTGCACCTCGGGTCCTCCATCAATGTAAAACTCTCGAAGGATCTACGAGCATCAGGAAAAGTCCATCCGTGCAGGTTTGCTTTGTGTATTTGCACTTTAATGGTGCTCGTGCTGGCTCCTGGATACGTGGCTCCACGCGGTTTAATGAAACGGCCGCATGGAGGCGCCAAGCGATGGCTCTGAGCTCGCATGTCTCTGTGCAGCTCCCTCGAGCACAGGTCTTCGTCCGTGCTCCAAGCACGTAGTAAAACTGTTCACTTTTGCATGAAATGATCTTTTTGAAAGGAACCCTTGATCATAAATTTTGTTAACCTCTTGTTTTGTTCTTTATTTCCTGTTTTTAACTCGCCGCTTATTTAGCCGTTGATTGTCCATTTAGGAATCGTACGGTGATGAGTTATTGGTTCCGGCAGGGATGCAATGGAAGTGCTGAGATTGCTGCTGGTGCGAGCAGGATGCTCTGAGGTGTCGTGCGCTGTTGATGCCTCGGGAGGCTGGGAGGCCGTCTGTGAGCAAGCGCGGCATGCCGACGGAGTTGCCACGATCACTCGGTGAGGGAGCGAAGTTGTGTTTTATTGTCGATACGCAAATTACAACTTGTTTGTCATCCCCTCCCTGCGGGGGGGGGGGGGCAGGGGAGGGGGCAGAGGGGGCAGCATAGTACTCAGTTATATTGCAGTGGAGTATTTACTTCATTAACATTGTGGTCATCATTTTGCTCTGCCCCTTCACGTGTCACTTTTTCGGAGGAGCTTGTGGGTACTGTTATACAAGTGACAATTGAAGCACAAAAGTGGAACCTGCCATTACAATAGTGTGGTCGATGTGAAAATGAATGGGTGAATTGTTTTATTTTTTTATGTTTAGAAGTCTTGCATTCCATGCGATCTGTTTGTGTCGTAGCGAACTTGCAGTGGGAGCGGCCCCACGCTTGGCGGGACTCTCTGAAGGTCTCGCTCCATTCCTGTTGAGTGGCAGCAGCCAGCATCGCCTCACCACGGTGGCCCTTTATGCGGAGGTAACCTCGAGGGTGATAAAAACTTTACTTGGGACTGTAATGAGATGTCCGGATATGAAATTAGTCTTAGTGGTGAAAATTAAATAGTTTTGCAAGTTTCCTTGTCTTTACCCAGGTGGTTTGAGTTTCCTGAATTCCCTAGTTTTTACCTGTCTAGTTTGAGTTTCCTGAATATCTGAGTCTTTACCTGGGTAGTTTGAGTTTCCTGAATCTCCTAGTTTTTACCTGGCTGGTTTGAGTTTCCTTAATTTCTGAGTTATTGAACTGGTTTGAGTTTCCTGAATTTCCTCGTCATTACCTGTCTTGTTTAAGTTTCCTGAATATCCGAGTCTTTGCCTGGGTAGTTTGAGTTTCCTGAATCTCCTAGTTTTTACCTGGCTGGTTTGAGTTTCCTTAATCTCCGAGTTATTGAACTGGTTTGAGTTTCCTGAATTTAGTAGTTAACCTCCGCCATCGAAGATGGACGGAGGTTACTATTTTCACCCCTGTCTGTTTGTCTGTCTGTTTGTTTTTTTTTTTTGTGAACAGTATTACGGAAAAACTCCTGGACGGATTTCGACGAAACTTGGTGGTGGGATTAGGTATGGTCCAAGGATCATGCCATTAGATTTTGGACTTGGTCCAAAATCCAATATGGCTGCTATGGCGGCCATTTTGAAAAAATATTTGAATTTTTTTTTTTTTGCATTTCTACATGTTTTAAGTGATTTCCAACCCACCCCTCCCCCCCCAAAAAAAATTTGTTAGAGAAAAAAAACAAATTTTGCACCTTTTTTTTCAAAAAAAATTTAGATTTTTTTTTTTTGGGGGCATTTCTTCATGCGCGTCGATAGAGTTTAGTTTATTCAATCGTGGTTCAGTCGAGTCTGATCCGTTTTGACCTACAAGGAATAGGATATCAGGTTCACTTAAGTGACCCAGCAGTATTGGCGGCGGAGGTTTTGCACTCTACCGAGTGCTCCCCCTCTAGTTTTTATTGAGCTGGTTTGAGATTCCTGAATTTCCTAGTTTTTATTGAGCTGGTTTGAGTTTGCTGAATTTCCTAGATTTTTCTCAGAGAAAGTGAGCTCACCTTATTATTCACCAGCTGGTGGCCCAGAAAGCTGCTTGGGACATGGCGCTGCTGGAATCCTTAACGACGGGCCTGTTGGGCCGCCTTGTGGACTCCGAGCGTGACATCCGAACGCTTTGCCTTCGTGGTCTGAGCAACGTGGCTGCGGGAGGAACACAGGTGAGTTTTGTTTTTGAATACAAGAACATTTTAACTTTTATTTCTCACAATTGTTTTTTCCAAGGGCCACGTATGAATACTTTGATGTGCAGGAATTGCTCTTATTTTCAAATTTTAAATGTCGAACATCACGTCCATCACACCGACATATTAACTTTTAACAAAAAAAAATTACACTAAATATTGTTTTGATAAACTTCAATGAAAGAGCAGTTGCTGATGAATGTGATGTGAAGTTTGAGGCCTTGATCACACAGGCTCGGTTTATCTCCCAACCCCATCCCCTCCCACTCCCTCTCTCTTCTGAGATGGTTTTCATTGCTGTCTGTGAACCCTTCATGAAATCTCAAGGCACCAATCAGATGGTTCTGTGCCCATGCTGGATACGGTCATGGAAAAGCAGCCTCAGAAATGAACACACACACACACACACACACACACACACACACACACACACACACACACACACACACACACACACACACACACACACACACACACACACACACACACACACACACTTTACATTATATTTTCCAAGCAAAAGTGCCTGTTGCTTTGCTGATGGATTTAATCAAAAGTCAGCATGTTGTACTTCACAAACATTCTGCTCTATTCGCTCTTTTATTTCCCCGAGGTCATCTTCCATATTCTTGGAAGTCCGCTAACATCACCTTCGTCCGTCAGTTTTTCTGCTTACAAATGGCGTGAGCAGAAATCACTTCCCACTTCGCTGCGATGCTCCGCGTTGGATGCTTTCGTTTGAACCTCCGTTTTATATGAATGAAATGAAACGTTTTGACGTATTCTCATTCAGATTTCAACATCACCGTAGTACGTCTTATCAAGTTGTTTAAACTTGCTTTAGAGAAGACGATGATTTGTAATTACCAGCTATCACCGGGTGGCGCTATATGATACACATTTACTTAAAGATGATTGGGTCTTCCCCCCCCCCACCTTGAACCCCCTACCCCAGATATGCTACCCTGACAGAAACCATCTTTTTATGTTAGACAACATGGAAATTGTGGTTGGATTTGGTTCAGTAGTTCTTTAGTTTTTGAAGTATATATATATAAATATATATATATATATATATATATATATATATATATATATATATATATATATATATATATATATATATATATATATATATATATATATATATACAAACAAGCAAACACAATTTGAGCTTCAGCTATTGAATATTGAATCGGTGTTGCTTGCCTTGAATTGACCCGTGATGTGCGAAATCTTTCCATACTCACTCGCTGACTCTACGATTCCTGTGCCCAGATGTACAAATATTCGACCACGGTCGTGTCGGCACTCGTGGCCGGAATGGACGACAGAGACGACCCTGAAGATGTCATAACTCTTGAGGCAATGGCTGGGCTGGCGCGTGTGCTGTCCTGCCTTCAGGTCGATGACGTCTCTGCCATCCTTGTGAATGTTGCGCTTCGCATCCGTCCATTTTTTGAAAAGGTCCTTTATAAATCATACTTTTGATTTATCTGAGGCTCATGGAGGAGCACATACACAAATTGCATGCAGGCCAAACATTGGTCGATGTCGATGTTCTTTAACATGAATTTCAACAACATTCGTTAAAAAAAAAAGAAATATATATATATATAATAATGGACGAGTACATATGGTACCTGTATGTGGGGTTTGAACCCTGGCTTTTTGTGTATTTTGTTTACAAAATCTCTACTCATTGAAGAGTGAGATTATAGAGAACAACGAGGCAATGCACTCACAGCAGGGCAGTGGGGACAACATGTGGACCAGACAGAGACAGACAGACAGACAAAGGATACACAGTGGGGGTTTGGTTAGTGGGGCTAGAAAAGATGATGGATAGTGATGAGGGATAGCATGAGATGGTAGTGCACCACCTGGTACGAGCGATGGAGGAAAGTGAGATCGAGCAGACTCAAGAAGACAGTTTTCCAAAGAGGAGAAAAAGAGTCATAAAAAGGGGAGATGTGATTGTGGGAGTTTAACCAGGGGAGGGTTATGGGGTTCCCTCGATCATGAAGCTGCTTGTTCACTGAATAATGCCACAGGCCAACCTAATCTTGGAATAAATACTCTCGTGACGAGCAAAGATGGCTTTCGAGGTATTGTGTGATATTGGTGCAGCCATCGTATGACCTTTTGTTACTTTCGACTTTGAGGTCCTAGTGCCCTGGTCCGCCCGCCTGGGTGACCATCGTGACAGCATGGCTGCATGACAGGTGCACCAAAGTTCTAGTCCTGAGACGATCACGCGTTTTGATTGTGAAGGTTGGAATACGGAGGGTTCTACTTTGCTGTTTGGATGATAATTTGTGAAATGCTAAGCATTCGTACTGCAGCAATCGAGCACCATAATTGGAAAATCTGTGTGCATGTGCTCGTGCGTAACCACGTGCAGGAACGTGAAGCAGTGCGTGCGGCGACATTTCATCTTCTGGGGCTTCTGTCGAGGTTCGCCACGGGCACGGCACGTGAGCAGTTTGTGGAGCAGCTTCACACCAACCTGGCGTCTCTGTTACTGCATCTCAATGATGAGGACCCTGCTGTACGCAAGGTACTTCCGCACTCTGTGCAGTCTGTCTTTAGCTTCCCTGTTGCCTACTCCAATCTGTGTGTGCTTTTAGAGAGTTGATATAAATGTTTATGAAGTGATGGAACGCAGAGGTGATTTATCTCACAGAAATGAATGCAATTTTTGTGGCTTTGATGGACACTCAATACGTGTCTGCCTGATTACGTGTGCGAGTTACCTGTATGGGTGCATCAGTGAACCCTTCCATGTGTCTTGTTCAGGCTTGCAAGTTTGCCTTGCGGGAGGCAGGGCCTCTGCTCGGCTCTTCTGCTGTGGCCACCATGTTCTGTAAGCACCTTCTGGAGGAGGCCACTCTAATCTACGGAGATTTCTGCAGTGACCTCGCAAAACTCATGGTACGAGCATCGGAGCACATGTATATATATATGTGTATATATATATATGTGTATATATATATATATATATATATATATATATATATATATATATATGTATATATATAGCCTGGTGTTGGCGCAGTGGTTAGGGCAGCGGCTTGGGATCCAAAAGTTCCTGAGTTCTAGCCCCGTTGGGCCACTGAATTAATACACCAGTGGGGTTGACTCAGCCTGTCATCCTTCCGAGGTCGGCGAAATGAGTACCAGTGTACTGGGCCGGTGTATACCCCGGTTAAAATAGGTGTACCATATCCCTGTGTCGTAAGAGGCGACCAGGGTTGCGTCAGGAAGGGCATCCGGCGTAAAACATGTGCCAAATCACTATGCGGATCATATGGATGATCCGCTGTGGCGACCCCTAATGGGAGCAGCCGAAAGAAGAAGATATATAAATATATGTATGTATGTATATATATATATATATATATATATATATATATATATATATATATATATATATATATATATATGCAGAAAGCCACCTACGTCGTAATGCGGTACACACACACACACACACACACACACACACACACACACACACACACACACACACACACACACACACACACACACACACACACACACACACACACACAGTCATGTGCCGCATTACGACGTTTCGGTCAACGACGGACCGCTTATACGACGGTGGTCCCATAAGATTATAATGGAGCTGAAAAATTCCTATCACCTCGTGATGTCATAGCCGTTGTAGCGCTGCCCATCGTATAAAAGTACAGTATAGCACATACAATTATGTGCAGTACATAATACTTGATAATGAACAACTACAGTGTGGCCCCATTATAACGTGATCGATGGGGTCCATAAAATGTCATCGCAAAAAAAGCGGAGCCACGCTAAATCGGGATTCAAGAAAATCAGTGTTCCAACTCACCCGATGTTGACCCAATATCCTAAAACACTCCTATTTTCACCCAATTTGACCCGTCTTTTGCACGTTTACCTTCTAGCAAGTAAATTACCTTTTGAATTAAAGAATTCCGCGAATAAATTATTGTTATTACTGTAGAAATTAAAACACAAGTGAATTTTTAGTGAAGCTTTTTATGTTGTTAAAACAATCGCACTGTTCCGAAAATAGATCACATAATTGACAGGAGCTCGTTTCTTCATTTGTAAATTATAACATCGATGCAATGATTACGTATTTATAAAATCCAAACGCTATTTATTCGCCTTTCTATAAATCGATGCGAGAGGAGATTGTAAGCAGCCGCTAACAACTCACATGGCCGTCATGAACAGCACAAAGGTAAAACTAACGCGTCTTCCGTCTATCTTGGATGTGTGTTACAATTGCCTCCAGTATTCAGTACAGTAACATGCTGTTCAGGTTTGTAGCCGAGGAGCAATAGGCTATACCATATAGCCAAGGTGTGTATTTGGCTATACCATCTCGGTTTGTGTAAGTACACTCCATAATGTTCGCACAATGACGACATCACTTAATGACGCATTTCTCAGAACATATCCCCGTCGTTAAGTGACGCATGGCTATATATATATATATGTTGTGGTCAACTGCTGTCAGCCAAAGCAACAGGATGGGTTGAGTGCCTGACGCCTGGATAATGTACACGTCCATCGAAGCCTAGCTTAGCACCAGACGTAACACTGTAATGACATCCCAGCAAAAAGAGCGTGACAGACAGATGGCCAGATAAATCCAGCTGGTTTAATATACAGATGATTGTCTTACTTCATTCGGATTGACAACACTCAAAGAACGTATCAGCAACCACGTGGTTTCAGGAAGGGCCAAAAAGGCTGTCCTCACTGGCCTTGCTGCTTGGAAAGATCTGTCCTCGAGTCCAGAATTAAAATGACAAGTCTGTCGACACTCCTTACAGGAACGGCAATCCATCTCACAGCAGACTCGTTTTCACGATCTGAGTTTCCATGACTGTTTCTGGAAGAGTGGTTCGCATAGTGTGCGATCCGATATGGAAGTTTGGATTCGAGGATTTCAAGGGTCCTGGGTTTGAGGCTAATTCTGAAGCTTCATATCACCATGACAACGTTTTTGTTTTGTTTTTTTCTTTTGTTTGGAATTATTTTTCTATAACGCTTCACATTTAACAAGAGGAGGAAGCAGTCCTGTTTGTTTATACAGGTATACTTTTGAAAACATGTCAGGAGCATAGAATGTGAATCGATGTGTGGGAGACCAAGCTGATGAAAGAACGCAATGATACGGCCAAATTCTTGAGCATATCCATCAATGGATGTGAACTGTAACAGGTTGAGAGGTTTCGGCGTCTGGGTGCAACAAAGCTTGTTGACCAATGATGGTAATGTCTTTAAAGAGATCAGAAAAAGAATGGCCAGAGCAAAAACAAGCTCAAATGAGCTCAGATCCTCGTCCTCTTAATGATGACGACATAAAAACGAATATGACGTCATTGTGATGCTTCCGGTTTGCGATTAAATTATCTGTGCTCATGCCCGGCTTGATTCCCGCAAACAAAATTCAAACGGCTTGCCTAGTTTCGGAGATAATGGTATAGGCGAATATCCATTAGCGGCAATATTATGACGTCAACTTTTTTTCTAGGAAGAATTTCCAAAATCGGAGATGGTTTTTGCCTGCGCGTGGGCTTTCTGCATATACATGGCAAGTTTCACGAAGATCCGATGAAAACTCTGGGTTGTGAAACAAAATGTCAAACAATAGGAATGACCTCATAAAAATTGATATGATGTCATGGTGATGTATCATATGTGTGGCAATTCATCTCTGCTAATGCCCTGTTCGATTCCAGCAAACAGAATTCAAAAACCTTGCCTAGTTTCGGAGATAATTTTTTAGGCGATTTCCATTAGCGGAGATATTTTGACGTCATAACTTTTTTTTTCTCGGAGGAATTTTCAAAATCTGAGATGGTTACTGTCTGCACAGGGTATTTTTACATATCCATGCCAAGTTTCGGGAAGTTTCGATGAAAACTGTAGGCTGCAAAACAAAAAAGTCCACAAGAAGAAGATGAACAACAACATGAGTAAGACTTGGAGATCCTCCACGAGGATCTAAAAAAAAAAATTTTTTTTTTTTTTTTGGAAAAATAGGACTTAAATGTCAAACAATAGGAAAAATAGGACTTAAATGTTAAACAATAGGAAAAATAGGACCTAAATGTTAAACAAAAAAGCTTCAACAAACGTATGAAGAAAGGGTGAGTGAAATCCTTTATTTTGGAGTGAGGTGCTTTATGGGTCTGAGATATGGACCTTGAGAAAGGAGGACAATTGAGAGACGAGAAGGTTTTGAAATGTGGGTGTGCTGGACAATGGGCAGGATTGGATGGGATTAAAACAAGAGGAACTAGAAGGGCACACGGTAGAGTGCATACCTCCGCCACGTAATGCCTGATCCACGAGAACATATCTGGCCCAATACATTTAAAAACTAGAGGGGGAGCACTCGATAGAGTGCAAAACCTCCGCCGCCAATACTGCTAGGTCACTCAAGTGAACCTGATATCCTATTCATTCAATTTGACGTCAACAGTGCTCACAGAGTTATAGTTTGCAACTTTCCCTTTTACTTTTAACTTTTACATACTCAATTTATTCGTCATAACTCGATTCCTTGAGACAGAAATTGATTTCACGTGGGTATATTCACCTGAAGTTCCAAAATCAGCCACAATTATAATTTTGGCATGTTTTTTTTTGTTGGAAATCACTTATAACATGTAGAAATGCAAAAAAATTTGAAATTTTGTTGAAAAAAAAAGTTGCAAATTTTTTTTTCTCCAACAATTTCTTTTTTTGGGGGGGGGATGGGTGGGTTGGAAATCACTTAAAACATGTAGAAATGCAAAAAAAAAAAATTCAAATATTTTTTTCAAAATGGCTGCCATAGCGGCCATATTGGACTTTGGACCATTTAATGGCATGATCCTTGGACCATACCTAACCCCCCCCACCAAGTTTTGTCGAAATCCGTCGGAGTTTTTCCGTCATACTGTTCACAAACAAACAAACAAACAGAAAGGGGTGAAAACAGTAACCTCCATCCATCTTCGAAGATGGCGGAGGTTAAGTAGCATCCGTTGAAGACAGTCTTCAATATCCCCCGCCATAGTAAATGAGGATTAACAAACTTGTATTCCCTAAGCGTGTGCAGTATGTATGTGAAGTTTCCCCTTGATCTGACCAGCCGTTCTGGAGAAGATGTTTGAAGGTTTTAAGGTAAATTAAATATGGCCACCAAACCATGTGACCTATCACTGAGAAATTAACAAACTTCTGAAAGGATGTCTTGGAGAAAGTGTGTGTGAAATGTTGCCTCAATCTGTCCAGCCGTTTTGGAGAAGAAGATTTTTAAAATGTATTAATTTTCAATCCAAGATGGCTGATGAACCATGTGACCGATGTGGTCATAAATTTACATTCTGCCTCCAATCCTCCAGTCGAATATGTGTGTGAAGTTTCGTGTTAATCGGATGAGGTGTGTTTTTCTATCCAAGATGGCCGCAAAACCATGTGACTTGTGACGTCATAAATTTTCTATGTATGCAGACATGATGGAAGATGATGGTTGCAAATTTTTGCTTCGTTAGGTTATGTGATTCCAGAGAAAACATTATTTGATATTTTTTCTTGAATCCAACATGGCTGCCAAACCATGTGACCTATCAACTAGAAAATATCAAAAAGCACCAGTTCACCACTTGCTTGATATGTGTACCAAATTTCGTAAATATATCTTGAGGGGATTTTTAGTTAAGCTCCGGAAACGAAATGTGACGGACGGACGGAACCCATTTCTATATCCCTCGCCAACTTCGTTGGTTGGCGGGGGATAATTAAAGAGTCCTTCAGGAGGTGTTTTGTTGAGACATTTGGGAAGAGACCGAAGAATTGGTTTGGATCATGTTTGAAGAAAAGTAGGATGGCTGAAAGAGGCGATCGAAGGTTGGATGGAATGATGTTGCTATATTGGATGAAAGATGAAAGATGAAGGCTGATACAAAAATCTGAGATTGAGAGCCATGGATGGGAAGGTGATGCCACGGAGATGGTGGAGGGGGACGGGAAGGTCGGGGTGGGAACGAGGTTGGGTGGGGGATGAGGTTATGGTTTTGGAGGGGGAGGTTGTTGTAGAGGAGGTTGTGGTTGGGGGTGGTGGTGGGAGAGGAGGTCAGGGTGGGGATGGAGGAGGGGGAGATGGGGTTGTTACTTTGAAAACATTGACCACTGGCTTGACTGAACCTGAGCTTGGGCTGTATTAATGTCAGACATCGTGAATAATTAACGGTGCTTTCTAAACGAATGAGTAGTTTTTGATCCGAATCGTCACTAGTTGCAACTTTGGAACCTGCAGTTTCACCGCTGCCAGAGACAATTGGTCAGGATCGGTGTAAGAATAAACACCAGGGAAACAGAGGCGATGATGAGTTGTACAGGACAGACAAAAGTGATTGTCGTCAAGGATATAAATGATGACCAACTGAAGCAGGTGGAGAGGTTGAAGTACTTGGGATCGACAATTGATGAGCAATGTGGATGTGAGGCAGATGTAAGGTACAGGGTGGAAAAAGTGGAGTGCTGTGACAGGTATGGGAGACAGAAGAATACCAATTGAGGTTTAAAGTGAAGATGTGCAAAGTGGTGAAAAGACCAGTGATGATGTTTGGTGCTGAGACTTGGGCATTGCGTTTGAAGGAAGAGCAGTCACGTGCCAGGGAAGAGATGAGGATGCTGCGATGGATTGAAGGGATGTCGTTAGCAGATAGGAAAACTATCACCGCAAGTTAGCAGAAAGGATAACTAGTGAAGAGATATGAAGAAAGTTTTGACTGATACGTATTATGGAGAAAGTTTGTGAGGCAAGGCGAAGGTGGTATGGGGATGTTGTGCAGCAAAAATGGCATCAAATAGAACGGTTGAAGGAAACGGGGGAAGGGGCAGACCGACACCGATATGGCTCGACGAGGTGAACCATGACATTGAAAAGGATTAGGATCAGGGGATGGAGAGAACGGAGCGTTTTTGAGAAGGAAGATCCGAGCTGCTGACGGCATTCGTGTGGGATTATACATCCGGAAAGTAGTATAATGAGTTGCACCCGCAGGTGATTACATCTGCAAACATCGAGTGTTGTGTATTGTTCTGAAGGACTTGATAAAGGAGGTTTGGCTGAAAAGTATAGAATTTGCAGTCCCGAAGCACCCCCCCCCCCACCTCCGTCCCTCATCCAAATCAGGAACTTCTTTGTTTGGTGGCTCTTACTACTTTACACGAATGCTCAACCACTCACCTATTTTCTAGTTCAGGTGAAACGCAACATCAAACAATCGCAGCAATGTGATCGGCTTGTAATTGTATGATGTGTATTGAAACCTTTGGCCTTTTCCTGTTAACGTTGTTTAACTTGTTCTTGTTTTCAATGTGTGCTTACGCAGGTTCAGGATTTCCTCGATAAAGTTCCCTTCTACGTGCTGAGCTGTGTGACGTTCTTCAAAAGCATTTGGCCCATCATTCGTGGCAACGCAGCCATGCTCGTCGGTATGGAAACATTGTGCTCTTGGTTTTCAGCTCCGAATGAGAACCAGGCAGTCAGTGTCAATTTTTCCCTCCGCTTTGCCATCTTTGCATCATGATCCAAGGCTCATTCAGGAGTGTACATTAGGAGGCGTCGATGTACTCGTACATTAGGAGGCGATGGGCAAATGTTCCCTCAATATAAGTTTCTAACTTGACATCCCAGCATAATGAGCTACGCGCTCAGATGGGAAAGCCGAACCGGCCATCAGGTCGGTACAGCTGTTTCTGACTTCCGGGGTTATCTTCGCAAACGCTCTCCTCACATGTTATCGCCGTGGTCACTGGCTATGAACTCGCCTTCAAACTAATCCGTATTTTCCAATCACAACTGTCTCGCTCGTCATCCAGATCTTGGGGTATTGAACGAGGTAGGGGCAAGATCTACCGCAAAGACCTCCCATAGTTTTGTAAGTCACTGAAAGGCCAGACCTGCATCCGGACCTTGAACAAAATCGAATCGGCTTGTTCTTGTCAACTACCCAACTCATCCACCAAGTTTTGTCATAACCCATCCAAAACTTTTTGAGATATCATGCTAGATATTATTTTTTGCCCGAATTCTCAAAGGTGAAGAATCACTAAAGAAAATTTTTTGAAAAAAAATAAAATCTGGATCCGGATCTTCATAAGAATCGAATGAATTTGTCCTTGACACACCCAACATGTCCACCAGGTTTTGTCCGAATCCGTCCGTAACCTATCGAGATATCCTGCTCACAGACAGGGGCGAAAACGTAACCTCCATCATCCTCCTGGGGCGGAGGTAACTATCGACCCTCCCCATCAGTCCTTCTTCCTCGTCCACCTTGAATAGCTCCATAAATTTATCATGCTGATGCCATTGGTCTTTCAAAAGTCTGATCTCGTTTGAGACCGCTGGTCTCTCGCGAGTCGTCCTCTTGGAGTCGATGAACAACAGTTTTATGATTGGTTATAGAGTTTTCCCGAAGATTGCAACTTCGTATGACATCATCAGTTTTATATCGTCATTAAAACGTTCCGGAAAATGTTCGTCTCATTACTCGGCAAAGTCACGACCTTCTGTCGTTTGCTGTTGAGCGTGTTTTTGAATGAGGTGCAAACTTGTCTGGCTTGGGCTTAAGTAACCACGTCATTGTCCATCATGCACACACTGAGGAATCTACGTTCTTTTCGTTATTTAAAAAAAAAAGGTTTTGTTGTAAAAACGAACTCTTTGTGTTGGCTTGTTATGACTGAGAAAACAAATAAATGTTGTTTTGCAATTTCAGGATTTTTCATGGGATTCATGCCGGCGGAGGCCATGCAGGGTGTCTCACTGGAGCATGTATGTGGAGGTAAGCATGTCCAAATTGTTCAACACAAAATGCACAACACAACTGTTTGCACTTGATCTATTCCCTGTCGTTGTTGAAAGCCGGAGGTAAAAGGTGGATACGGGCCGAACAGACTGTTCTGTTCTTGTGTATGGCAGCTTGGCTGCCGGGTTGCGATAATTTATTGGAAGCACGGTCGCGCCGCTGATGCTGTGTCCCTCTACCAGTACACTGGTACTCATTTCGCCAACCTCAGAAGGATGACAGGCTGAGTCAACCCCACCTGGTGTTAATTCAGCAGCCAACGGGGCTTGGACTCATGACTCTACGATCCTAAGCCAGCCACCCTAACCACTAAGCCAACAGCAGGCTTGCTGAACAGACTATCGATTTTATAAAAAAAAGTAGAAATAACTGTGGAAGAACATGGTGGTCAGCATGAAATAGTGGTGAGATAGCACCTTGAAGGACTAGGAAGTGCACCAGACGTGTGATTTATAGAGGTGAGAGGACAAAGGAATGGAGACGAGCAGAAAGTTTGTACTCGAGGACGTTAACAATAAGTTTATGGATGACCACATGTAAGCTGCAGAGGTATAAAACATGGGTGAATGATAATGAGAAGAAAGGGTGGAAGGCCATCTCGGGGTGGTGTAAAATGGACGGACCATTTTATGTGCAGGGAGAAGTGGGGTGTGGAATGTCAATTATCTTCCAGAGCTTTAGATCAGACAGTCTGAAGGAGCCCAAAGTATAAAAGACTATTCCATTGCAATATGGGTGAAAGTTTGTTCTGCGAGAGAGTACCCCTGGCTTGGTCCTGTCCTTTTGATATTGGCTAATTAACCCACTGGCACATCGAGCTGACTTGACCCAAAGTCAACCTTGTGGCCACGTAGTGAGACCAAAATGTTCCGGAGATGGTACTTTGTCAGTAGTTTATTTCCTTTATATTGTCTCAGGCTTGTGTCGGGGCTTGTCCATGTGTTCTTGTCCTACGTGTCAAAATGCTTTGGAGACTGTGGAATTGCTGTGAATTGCAAGGACGTTCAAATCTGCAAAAAGTGAGAGGGGCCACAGAGCGGAGGATGCAGGGGCCACAGAGCGGAGGATGCAGGGGCCACAGAGCGGAGGATGCAGGGGCCACAGAGCGGAGGATGCAGGGGCCACAGAGCGGAGGATGCAGGGGCCACAGAGCGGAGGATGCAGGGGCCACAGAGCGGAGGATGCAGGGGCCACAGAGCGGAGGATGCAGGGGCCACAGAGCGGAGGATGCAGGGGCCACAGAGCGGAGGATGCAGGGGCCACAGAGCGGAGGATGCAGGGGCCAGAGAGCGGAGGATGCAGGGGCCACAGAGCGGAGGATGCAGGGGGCACAGAGCGGAGGATGCAGGGGCCACAGAGCGGAGGATGCAGGGGGCACAAACCGCTCAAGATTTTGCACAAAATGAGACTGTTTCATAAAGTCTGTTTGAGCAAGGAGGATTTCGTCTATCGTCAGGGACTAACAGAGGCCAGGTTCGCTGGGATCTTCAACATTTCAATTGGACCACAGTTTAAATTTTTCAACAGGTCTGTTGAGCTGATTTTTTTGTTCTGCTCTTGGGAAGAAGACTGAGAGGTTTGCAACCGAGGGATTCGAGTTTGGGCTGCTTGCTCGGGTTAGGATTAAATTGATTGCTTTCCATGCAGAAGGGACCTGGACCTCGTGAGCCACTGGCTTACGATGCTCAGAACCCAGGTTCTAGTTCCATATTTGTCCATTATGAACTAATGTCTTTGTAATTCACGTTAAAGTGCACTGTGTACCATCTTTGTGTACAAGCCACAGATCTATGTAAAAAAAAAAAAATATATATATATATATGTAATATGTATATTTTATTTATATATATATATATATATATATATATATATATATATATATATATGTAATATGTATATATACCTAGCAAAAGTACCCCTCCCCAGTGACGGCAAAAGGCTCACCATGGTGGTGGCGAGAATAACGACAGAAGATGACGGTCAGGCAGTTGTCTGGGAAATTCAATCCGTCCTGTAGCGCTCAACCTCACCAAAGGTGGCGTTACTCAAACCAACTGCAACAGCCGGGAAGTATAACCCATCATTTTCCCCTGGGGTTCCCTGGTGGCCGAAGGAGCCACTAACCCCACTAAAACCTGCCCGGAACAACCTTTTACCTCTGTGGAAAATTTGGTCCAAATCTGTCCAGTGTAGGAGTGTATATGTAACACGCAGACAGACAGACAGATCGACATTTGTCGTTGTAGATGGAGCGTATGCATGTATGTATGTATATACGTTTGTATCGACGCTCCATACCCATTGTTTGGCCAGATGGCCTGACACCACCCACAAATGTAACGTGATAGAAATCATACGTCCGCCATTTTGGAAAGCCAAAGACATATTTGGAAGGGTCATATTCACAATCGCTCTGCCACACATGGCATGTTACCCGCATTTCACGGGTTTGACCCGCTTTGTTTCTGAAAACCCGCAAACCCACTCGAGTGTCATCGAAACTGTTTCCCTTCAATCTCACTCGCAAGGATGGACACGGGCTGATAGACCTGGGGGGTGTGTTGCACTCGCCAAGTGGCTTAAGCACTCAAGTAAGCAATCCATTCGAAACCGTTGATGAGGAACGGCTGGCTTTACAAGTGCTAGCTTGGTGTTTGCTAATGGAAACCGCTTACGCGCACACCCCTGGAGCGACCTGTAGCCGATGTGCAATGTATCCCTTTCGTGAGTCTCGTTAATTGGCTCTGTGACGTCATGAGCTTTCTCTCACCGAAGGCCACGTCTCCAGCCTCCAGGATTACGTGCATCGTATCACTTCCAATCTCGTCTAATAAATAAATAACCCCGTTTTCCATTCCTACCAACCCTTTTTTTTCGTCACCTCCAAATTGTCATGCATGCCATGCCCCCCAGAAGTTGTCCCTTCGGTGTAAAACTACCTAAGCGACTGTTAAGAGATCATCAAATATCGAGAGGTTGGAGCCGATGTGTGTAATGCGCCTTGTGAAGGAAGGTATACAATAGATACAATAAATATCGCTCTGATTTATAATTTCAGGATGGCCTAAATCCAAGAGATCCGCACACTCTCCTATAAGCTGTCTCGCCTGGCTTCAAATCCAGACCCAGCTGTAAACGGTCATCCTGGCGTTTCACAGGCAGAGTGGTTCATCAATGCGTGTGCCGTCCCTCGGATGGCCGTTAAATTGGCGTCCCCGAGACCGGCACTAGTTGGTGGACGTTAAATATCCCACGATGTCCTTCGTGAAGAGTAGACAATCTATCGCCAGCACCATGAATGGAATTGCAAATTCATGCCTGGCCATCTGGTTCGTGAAAGACTTGGGCCAAATTTCTCCTTTCCAACCCCACCCACAAGAACATGGGAATAATTGTCGTTAAAGAAGAATAAGAAGACTATTTAGGTTAATGTGCTTTTCCTGTGAACTCGTTATTGATCCTGGTTTGCATAAAAGAACCTTCCCGGCGGACAATCCCTGAAAATACTTAATTATACCTCTGGTTGAGCACTTTTCACAGCAGCAGCAACCGACCCGGCAGTGGCTGTATCCACTTCGATTGTTGGTCTGATAAAATACTTGGACGTAACCTCCGACCTTTGTCCATTTTGTGTCTGAAAGATGATCCCGTCGTACGTTTTTATCCTGTGACAAAAATCTTTCATCAGGAACTGAGCTCTTGGCCTTCACGACCACATGGTGTTGCCACGCGTGGTTCCAAAGGCACACGATGACTGGGCATGCACATCCCGGTCTCGCAGCACAGCGTCTCGAGTAGACGGTCGTTAATGGAGTATTGCTCTCCACTGTGGGTCGGGGATCCTGCATTTAATTATTGTGGCAAAAGCTGTGGGGATCGTCGATGTCTTTGAAAAAAAAGGACGTGGAGGTGCAAAGGTGACCTCTTCAACTATTGCTTCACATTCTTGACTTCTCAGCCATTAGCTCGATCCACTCATCAGCATCTCACCCAATGTAATCTTTCCGCTCATTTATTTTTTTTTTTCATTTTCTTTGTCCATCTCCATCACGTATCTGCTTGATCTCGTGCACTCAAACATTGGTGTGTTTGTCTTTCACCGTTTCCTGTTTTGATCTTGATCTCCATCTGTACAGCAACAAATGTTTACAGTACAGGTCCCTCACGTCTCCACGGACCCTGACCCAGGATGCTTTTTACAGCGTGGCGACATCGCGCTGTTATATAATTGGCTATTCTGTCCTGTGTCTTCTGTCACACTTATGGCCTCGTACGTCCCTTTGATCTGAGGGCTATAAATAGAAATTTGTCCAACGTCACAACTCTTCCCATCTGCATGTTAATTCACCGTGTCTACATTTACATTTTATAACTGCAAAATTGTTTCATCATTCTTAACCTCGACTTTTACTGCCCCCAGCCACGCGATATCGAAGTATTCACTTCTTGTTGTGACTTGCTTCTCTTGATGGAAATGCTAATTGTGCGCACGCGTGCAGCTGTGCTGGCTCTGTTGAAGGATCCTGCTCCGTGCGTTCGAGCTCACGCTGCTGATGCGCTCGGCTTGCTACCGAACGTAACTTACAGCCATGGAACGAATGGGCGAAGCGAGCACCTGGACCTGAAAAACTGACTTGGTCCCACATCCAGAGTATCGGCAGCCGAGTCGTTGGCCGTGCCCTGTCGAAACACTTTAAGTCTGTCTTCGTGTTCCAGGTTCTGTTCACTCACACCCAGTTCTCATGTGCAACCAGCAAGGGCTCTCTTAAGTGCTCCTTGTGTCTGATGGAATCCTTGGAGCAAACTTGGACTAACAGGCAGGGAGGGACATGGACCTCCACCTCGACACATTCTTGGAGCCATTCATCATTTTGCGATCGTTTATCATGTTTATAAATCTGTATTTTATGTACACCAAGAAGTCGTCCTTGATAAGGCAGAAGCATCACCGCTTTGATCATTCTCAGCACAATTGCTGTTGTAAATCCTGATGGCAGTGTGTATGTGTGATATATATATATATATATATATATATATATATATATATATATATATATATATATATATATATATATATATATATATATATATATATATATATATATATATATATATATATATATATATATATATATATATATATATATATATATATATATATATATATATATATATATATATATATATATATATATATATATATATATATATATATATATATATATATATATATATATATATATATATATATATATATATATATATATATATATATATATATATATATATATATATATATATATATATATATATATATATATATATATATATATATATATATATATATATATATATATATATATATATATATATATATATATATATATATATATATATATATATATATATATATATATATATATATATATATATATATATATATATATATATATATATATATATATATATATATATATATATATATATATATATATATATATATATATATATATATATATATATATATATATATATATATATATATATATATATATATATATATATATATATATATATATATATATATATATATATATATATATATATATATATATATATATATATATATATATATATATATATATATATATATATATATATATATATATATATATATATATATATATATATATATATATATATATATATATATATATATATATATATATATATATATATATATATATATATATATATATATATATATATATATATATATATATATATATATATATATATATATATATATATATATATATATATATATATATATATATATATATATATATATATATATATATATATATATATATATATATATATATATATATATATATATATATATATATATATATATATATATATATATATATATATATATATATATATATATATATATATATATATATATATATATATATATATATATATATATATATATATATATATATATATAGTGATGAACTCATTTTCCGTGGAGGAACAGGCGGTGTGGTCCAACTCGAGCTAGTTGGGCCTGCAGATGCTTTTCCTTCACCCAGTGAGATCATCAATCTCCATTTGCAAACATTCTGAGATAGTCTGCAGTTTCTCATGCAGATGTTTAAAGATTCATCTATAAATGGGGACTCCCCTCCCCCCCAAACCCTGATAAAAATAAGCAGTCTTACACTTGTGTAACACGTCATGGCCCGAGTTCATCCACCATTACCCTCATGATCGCACGAGCCCTCATCACTCCACTAAGTTTGTCATGGAAATTCCTCGTGCTCAATGAGACCTAAGCCAAGCTTGGCCAAATTTTATTCGTTTAACGTGTATGGTTTAATCTGTTCATGAGAATGGGTATGTGGTAGATCGTTAAAAGAAAAGGTGTACACTCTTGGTGTTTGTGGACCCCAAAGGTGAAGACCAAGGTTGTTTTAACTGGGACTGGGAGAGATGCCCGAAGTGTCAACGTGCAAATCTTGAGAAACTTCTCCGAAGCATGGTGGTGTATAAATCGATTGGATGACTTGCTTGGTGTGCTGTAACCTTCACAGCGTACAATTCAGTGCCATGTTTCATAATCTACCATTTAAAACTACCAGTTGTGATCACACTGGTTCCTCCCCATCGACGGACCTTCTTACCGAGACGCGTTTCCTTGTTTTGAATTGCATTTTTGCCTTGCTTATCAAATGTCCACTTCCGGGATGCTGCTTTTTAAAGAGGTATTAATCGATACATCATCATGTGTTCTTTGTGTAAATATTGTTGTACAGGAATTTGTTGGGGCATGTGCGTTGTGGACAAGGCCACACTGCTGTTGGGAGGCTTGTACGACGTGAATAAAGAATTGCTTATCAGCATCCTGACCCCAGGCCTTCTTGTGCAGATGAACAGGAAGTTGATTTGATTAACGTTGGAAGAAGAGTGCAGCACCATGAGCTTTACCTGCGACGATCACGTAGAAAAGGAAATGGAAGTACAAGATGAGTGTTTTAAACTTGAACATTGAAGTAGTCTCAGATCAAAGGTTTACCTTTGGTGAGGTAGTGTACATGATCGAGATACTGTAGACCTGGCAGGATGGCTTCGACTTTTGAGGTATGCCTCATTCACCTCCAAGCTGTCTAGTCTGGGTTTGAATCCCAACCGAGGTATAGATTGTCTTTGACTGCACACACATTGATGAATCACTCAGCCTGTGAAACACCCTCGAACAGATGTCCTATCTGCCAACATTCGGTGGTGGACATTGAGTTGGAGAGCTATTGCCACAACCATGAACCAATTACAAATTCCTGCCTTAATCAGCAGAGGGCACTGCATCAACAGCACACCTGCACCCTCGGCTGATGATGCTTCCCCACAGCCTCGTGCTGTATAATAATGAGGAGGTACCGTGCTGTGCTCAACTGCCTGCACACTTGAGGGTCTTTCAGGACTTTTCTGCTTCAAGCAGAATTCTTATAGCCATGTTGATCCATAAACTCACTGCAGTCCAATGAACCCAGCTTTTCCTTCTGAAAAGCTGACGGGGGGGGGGGGGGGGGGTTGATAAATAATTCTCAAATCTGGGAATCGGAAAGAATTGTGTGCCAGGACCAGATATCGTGCACTGGGCACTGGTGGTGGTCGTATGGCAGCTTAACTGCCGGGGTAGCTATCATTTCTTGAAGCGCGACTATGTCGCTGATGCAGTGCCCCTCTACCAGAGCACATACTGGAACTGGTACTCATTTCGCCGACCTCAGAAGGTCATGACAGGCTGAGTCAACCCCCTGGTGTATTAATTCAGCAGCCAACGGGGCTTGAACTCAGGACCCTAAGATTCTAGAATCTAGGATCCCAAGCCACCACTCTAACCACTGAGCCAACACCAGGCTTACTGGGTACTGAAGGAACTGATATAAGTAATTAAATCCCATTCCAGCAAAAAACAAAAACGAAGGGGGGGGGGGGGATCCAGCATTACCAAAGCCATTCAGGGACCTTCAATAGTCCAGGGTTAAAGAAAAACTGTGAGGAGTGCTGTGCAGGGGCTGGTGAGAAATATGGAGATGTCCACTGGTGGATGGGGAAACATTGACAACAGCAACATGTGGTTGTACTCATACTATATCTACAGTGGTGTGCATTTGGAGTTTTATCAAGTAAATGCTCAGTATGGGAATTCTTTCACTTGTTGGAATGGCAGGAACCAAATACCAATGTCATTGATCAGCCTCTTCAACAACAACAAATCATTCAGGTAAAGGCATGCTGGACGCGCGTGCGTGTGCGCGTCACTGGTCGTACAACGAAGTCCTCCAATGATTCAATGTATCATCCCAGACTGTCTCCAATTGTACTTCTTTTGTGGTAATATTCCTTGGGATGGTTTTTTAAATCTCTGTGAGCTTCTTCTTTATTATTCCTGTTGCTCCAATTATCACTGGTGGTGTAATTTTCACGCTCTTCGTCTCTCAAGATCTCTCGATCTCATTTTTGAGGTCCTGGTATTTGGTCATGTTCTTGATTTCTGTTATTTCACCCAAATAAATGTGCTGAATGAGGAGTCAGAGCCACTGGGATTACAGGTTTCCTGGGTCAAAAGTAAGATCCAAGCTTTCAATGACATCTTTGC
The DNA here is from genome assembly GCF_056783735.1 of Eptatretus burgeri. Taxonomy (NCBI): domain Eukaryota; kingdom Metazoa; phylum Chordata; class Myxini; order Myxiniformes; family Myxinidae; genus Eptatretus; species Eptatretus burgeri. The sequence goes on along the minus strand of NC_140967.1, from coordinate 104,602,336 downwards.
TGCTATCTTGTTTGTACCAGTTTGTGGTGAGGATGTTGAGGTCATGGAGAGATTCACTATCCTTGGCAGTAATATTCATGTCTCTGCTGGTTGTGAGCCAGAGGTCAATAGATGTCTGAGACCGTCACCTGAAATCCGTACGGGGCCTAGAAAGAAGTTATTTTCGTGACAAAATTCTGGAGGCAACTTTGTTTCGTCAATTTCCGAAGGATTCGGGGGCGTCCCCATGCGCGTAAGTTGCACGTTAAAGGTGTACGAGCTCTGAGAGGTGAAACGGCCCTTGGGGCCCATGACCTTACAAATGAAACCGTAATATGGTGGAAAAATATTATATAAGGTTTTTATTGTCTGAAACTATAAATGACGTTGTTCGTGCCTAGTAATAGAGATGTCAACTGCAAATACATGTATGAAACTAATGTTCAAATGTCTACTTAACCAATGTAGTCCTTGAAGAGACACCGTACCAACCCTAGAATCGTAGAGCGAAATGACCTTGTTTGACAGCGAATGATTACCAGATCAGGCACATTCACACTGAAACTGCTTTCTAAAGTCTTCTTTACAGTATGTATTATATAATTAAGGTCGGATCCAGAGGGACTACGCAGTAGTATGATTACTGATATGAAATGTAACTTAGTCGGGGCCAGGAAAATTAGACAGAGAGCAGAAAGCATCACACTGCTGTCCCGTCATCCTCCTCAGGTTCATCCGCTTCGATTTGCGCTTCACGAGGAGTTTCAGAACAGTTCATGCAGTTGTTGCAGCCGCATAAGTCTGTGCCTGAGAGTCCTGCCTTATTGCAGGAGCAGCGGGCGTTGTGGATTTAGACTTAGCACATTTGCAGTGGACAACGTCCAATATGGGATGGGGGCAGGACTCTGGTCCATCCACTTTACGTGCAAGTCATCGTCCTTGACAACCCATCCATGACCCTCAGGCGAAGGAGCTGTAACGCATCTCTCCAGTGATCTGTAGATACTTGCCTGATACGGACACCGCAGTACGTGCTGATAATGAGCATCTTTCGTTGGAAGAAGCCGTCTTTCCAAAGAGGAACTGACGCAGAATGAGGTATACCACGCTTCATTCAGATCACGCAGTGTTACATGACCGTACAAAGCATATGCAAAGGTTTCCAGGGCCTGCACTAGACGTACAATGGATGCAGACGTAACAGAACAAAAGGAACAGCAGAGTGTGGGAGAAAAAAACCCCAACAGCAGGGATGAGGGACAAAATTGAGGGAGACGTGGACATAAGGAATGTCGGGAAGAATGAGGATGGGGTGGACAAGATGGATAGAGAAGTAAACTCAGGAAGGGAAACCTGGAGATTTGGAGAGATGGGGGGGGGGGGGGTTGATGGGGGTAGAAAAGATGGTTGTGGATGGGAGGTGATACGAGATGGTGGTGAACAGCTGTCTTGAAGGCCTTGAGGGAAGAATGCAAGATTGAGAGGATGTGGAAATTGGTTTCACAGGTGGGAAAATAGAGGGACAAATGAATGGATGTGAGCAGTGATCCTGGATTTTGGGAGTTTCACCAAAAGGAGGTTGATAGTGGACTGTGTGTGTGCTGCAGATAAAGTGGTGTAATTGACCGAAATGCAACTCTTCCACCCTGGTTTAAAAAAAAAGTAAAGGTTAGTACCACAGGTTGGTAATTGTCAGACATATAACCATGACCCTGTGTGTGAAATGGTTGATGACGCCAAAGCTAATTACATGTACATCACAGCCCAATGCCAGAGACGAACTCCTGTCATGTGCCACTGTTGGCAAGTTCATCAACATGGCCTTGACAATGTAGGAACAGCACCACACCATCATCTCAACTGGAAGCCAAGCCATAACAGGACAAGCAAGTTAACATGTGCAATTAAATCAACCTTTTGCTCAGGTCCTAACACCACCAGCCCATGGCGAGCAAATGGGACCAGTCGAGTCATTCCATGTCATGGTAGAGTGTATGTGCACTCATGCAGGGTGGCACCTGAAGAAAGCAACAGGGCAGTTGGGTGTGATTGGAGACCTCCAATTATGGCAGTGCTAGAAATGGCTCCATCTTTCCAAGGGCAGAGCAAAATCGAGGGACAGTGAAGGTCTTAGAATGGTCCAGCAAGCGGAAGGCTTGGCAGGTCACACATTAAAAGCAAAGTGAAAAGAATTTGATGATGTCCCAGTATGAGCCTCTGCTAATAGCAAGGTAGTCAGTCATGCTCTGAACCCAATTGGCAAGACTGAAGTTGGCTTAGGAAAGGAAATCCCTTTTGCTTTGACAAAACAGTTTCACTTTGCTTCTCAAAGATGGTCAGCACACCTGTCAACTTTCCGTTGATTAAAGATTGAAGGTAAAGGAAACGAGGCAGACCCCAAAGGCATAAACACAAACAGTAGTTTATATAGCTGGCCATTCACTGTGGGCAGGTTAATACAGATTTATTTAATCGGACTGGACAGAAAATATTGGTTGGCAGGGGTGCGGTACCGACTGACGATCTGAAGATGAGGTATGTGGAGAAATATGGAACAATGGTGATCAAGGAGAGGAAGATTGAGATGGAAGTGGTATCTAAGTAAGTGGAACTGGGGGGTACTGATACAAAGACCGTTCACACTTGGTCCTCAATGAAGAGGGGGGCAATGCTAGAATGCCAGAGCCAGTTTCTCTCATAGCACCACATTCCATGCAAAGGTTCATAATATGTAAATTTTCAGATTCAAAATGAAATCGCATTGACTGAGTTCGAAGCTACGTGTATCTCTTCCCACACAGATCAAAACACGAAGACCGTCAAAGTTATGTTTACGGTCTGTAGCCATGTTAACTGTTTAAAGTTTACAAATTACATCCAAAAGTTGTGGATCCAGTGGTCGTTGAAATGCCGAGTTTGATCGTCATTTGGGATGTGACAAGTGAGAATGTCGCTCGAACACTTCATCCTACCCACAACCCCACTCTCTCACGAATCTCCAGTCACATCCTGCTCCATTCATCCAAAATGGCAGCCTGCCCTATCATGTTGTTGTCCCCAACAATTTGACCCATTCTTGCTAATTGAACATCATCCTGTTCATTTGCATGCCTGGTGTTGGCTTAATGGTTAGGGTGGCAGGCTTTGGATCCGAGGGTCCCGAGTTCAAATCCCGCTCAGCTGTTGAATTAATACCAGGTGGAGTTTACTCGGCCTGTCATCCTTCCGAGGATGGCAAAATGAGTGCCAGCATGCTGGTATCTATCCTGTGTTGGAATGGCGACCCGTCCAGGATTGTGTCCAACAGCCAAGGAGACTGCGAAAGCAGGACCAACGCTCTGCACAGAGTACGGTCCCAATCTCCTCCTCCTCTTCATTCGTGCTGAGGTCAGGTCGTTTTCATCTGCATCATTATGGTTTTCTTTTAAAATAAAGCAGGAAATACTCACCCTGTTCAGATTCAATACCGGAGGCTACCGTGTGTTATTTTTTTAAATAAAAAAAATGTTAATTTTATTGCACCGTTCACAAGAACAAACATGCACAACTCATCTCGACCGTTCATACACAAACCCAGATAAATCCCACAAGACGCCAATGGAGATACTCCATGCAGAGTGAATTATGGTAGAAAAAGCGACATATGGCCTCGCTGGCCATTCGTCACTGAAACACACAAAGGGCACAAGGCTATAAATTATTGGGAGGAAATTTTAAAAGGAAAACCTCTTCAGTGTAATAACCAAGTTACATCCAGCAAACAAACATCCAATTTTAAAGTAGCAGTACTGCCGTAAGCTTTTTCAAACTGAAAGTACAAAAGCCCAAAAAGTAACAATTGCAGACATCAAAATTACAAACAACCCCATGTGCCCCCACCACCCTCACCCCGATGATGTACAAGAGCGCTATCACAGAACGTGCTTCGGCCGTGCTTCATGAGCACAGACACAAACACACCTCCCCATTCCTTGGTGGGACATTTTAAGTGCTCGTTATTGTTGGATAAGTTTAAACCTCTGATTATACAAAAGGACTCATTGCACAGTGTCCAGGTCAAGTCGCATCCACAATGCAGCCTACTCGGAGTGCCCCCCCCACCCCCACCCACCACCCCCAACCGAGCCATTATCTCGAGATGCGATTTCCACGGGCATTCCGATCGTCAGCATCATGGTCGTGCACAACATGGCAGCGTTTACCGCACGTTAAACTCCGAGCGAGAGCTTCACTCGCACGGTCAACATAATGCTCGAGGTTATGAGGCAAAAGCTCCCGTCTCCGTAAACGAACTAGTTTGATCACCGTAAAGGAACTCAATTGGACAGCTTGGAGTAGTTCGGTGGTGAGAACTTTCTTTGCAAGTACTTGAGGATGTAGAGGGGTAAGCAGCTCACGAGGGTGATCACCAGGACCTTCCAAACAAACGTTAAGGAAGTTATGAAGGCAGTGTCTGCAGGTGGAGTGGGAGAGATGTACATCACTGAAATATTCGGAAAATTCTCAAGACGGCAAAGAAAACGGGCTCAGAGAGCCCATCGATGACAACTAAATGTTGATGCACAAAAATTCCCATTGTAATAGGTGGTGCCTATCCAAAAACTCAACACCAAGAGTAGCACAAAATGGAGGTGTTTTCTCCTTCAAAGTGAAAGCCAGGTCGGCATGTCAACCGCGAATCAATTCAACTTCGTCCAATCTTTGCACCTTCATTTACTAATCGTTAAATAAAAGCTTCAACCATCGAATGTTTGCATAAAAATTACGGTGATAAGACTTATGAAGCACATTGATCAAGTGCCGTCCTTACAGAGCAGTGAAGTTTCCATAAAGGAAATTGTTAAATCGATAAAGGAATGACCGACTAACATGAGCGGCCTGACCCGGCACAACCTCGTGGTAAACGGTGCTCCATGCGCTGAGCTCGCCAATCGTTTGGGATATATTAGGCATGGACAGCGGGTGCACCAAACCCGCTACCCAATTATAAGCTCCTTCACTCACAGCACACATTTATCAAGCTCGATCGACGACAAAGCAAAATGTTTTGGCAACATATGTTTAAAGCGGAGGCCCATCGGGGCAGAGTCTCGATGAAAGTCGACTCGGAGTTTTAAAATCATGATGGAACTTCACAACTGCACAATATCCGAACATTTTTCAAATGAGAGCATGAGTTGGGATTCCACTATGCACTAACTAGCTTTAAAAAAAAAAAATTTTTTTTTTTTTTTTAAACTTCAAGTCTTCATGATCTTCACAGTGCGAGCAAGGATCTACCAACCCTATTACATATCCAAAAAAAAAGGCATTTCTGTAGCTGTACCACCTCGACCCTAATACTGATCTGCTCAAGTGCTGCCCTCAAACTCAATCAGCACGAGATGAAGGCCTTAAAAAGGCACGCATGCAATGAACAGGATGCCCCAAATCATGGTTTGAAGACGAAATGTAGGGCGAGGAAGCCTTACCGAAGAACTCGTTGAGGAGCACGAGCGAAGCGATGTAAATGACCAGGCTGAAGAGCTCAGCCAACACCATGAGCCAGTGCCAGGTGCGTACGGTCAAAGCTACCATGAGCAGTTCCGTAAGGATGAGCGAGGTGAACGTGATGGCCACAACGTGTACGAACTGCGCCTCAAAGAGCAGCAGCGCACCGTACATGATGATACCACCTGTGCAAAAGCACTAATTAGCACGCACAAGAAAATGGAGATAAACGAATGCGTGCTCCTCCCTGGCACATCATAAAGCAGAAGTGTGTTCGGGAAGACCGGACGGGTTTTGAGTTAAAGTTGGACAAATCGCTCCTCCTTACCCAATTACCAGAGGTAGGAGATACATTAATGTTGGCTCACTGGGGAAGAGCCACTCGTCTTTACATCCTTCCATCACAACGTCACCCATAACCGCACCATGAATGTTATAAAGGTGAAGTTTTAAATTTGTTTAAGCAGGGGAGGGAAAGAAAGGGGGGAAGGTGGGATGGGTTGAAAATGTTAAAGGATAAGGAATAAATGGGATGTTTGAGATCACGTAGCTCCCGTGCAAAAGCGCTGGACAAAGTAAAAAAAGGTCACTAAATATTTATTTAACAGCTTCATTCAAACAGGACAGGTACCGGGAGATTGGAAGATAGTAGATATATTTATTACAGGTGAAGTATGTATATATTAAAAAGATCAAGGCCATTAGGATTAGCTTCCTTGTTTGAAGCCGACGTGACAAAACTCAGTGCGTGTGGTAAAGGTAGTCGGCACTGGTAAACAAAAGCAAGATGGTGTTAATAAAATAGTTGATGCTTTCAGAAGGTAACTGAATGAAAGTGAAAAGGTAACTACCTGGGTAGATGCAGGTCGTGATGGAAGCTAACTAGCAGGTGGATGATAGTAGTGAAGGAAGTAATTGGAGATGTGATTTTTTAGTCAATTTATCGACGGTCAATTAAATCAAGTTACCGTGCATGCGATGGTAGGTTCTCAGAAATATCGTGGCATCTTGATCATCGACAGTCCAAATGCACACCACGCAGCCGGCCTTATGGCCTTATCTGAAGGACGACAGCACAAGGATGGCAGTTTGGGCCGGATTGCACTCCAAGGGGGATAAAATCCATGACTGGACAGGCAGCTTTAAGACGAGTGTGCCACCAACTCAGCGGGTAAGACGTCCCGCAGCCAACAGCGCTCCAGATTCCATGGAGACCTCCCATCAGAGTACTTAACCGGCCAGGCTCGATTCCACTCCACTTCCGAAAAATATGACAACATCAGGTGCATTCGAAGTTGGCGGCATCCATCGTGTGGTGTGGAACACGGGCCAGCAAGTGGCAGAGGTAGATTACTACATATAGGCTCGACACTGTGCCTCTTACATACAAATTCCAGCTAATTCCATTAAATCCTTCTCCAGTTTCCTTCTATCCGGTTGTTGATGTACCCACAGGCCTTCCACTGTTCTGCCTTCTCTGTTGTATTCTTTGCTCTCGTCGTCTTTCCGCCATTCCTTCAATACATCCATTTGGTCTGGATTTGCATATTCTGGCACTCTCTGGAATATCTTCAAGTCTTCATTTCCTATAAAATCATTCCATTTTATCTTGACCATGTTCCTCATCGACAAGTACATGTGGAAGGAATCTAGTTTTTTTTCTCCTTTGTTTTTGTCAGGGTTCAATGTGGATCATCAGTGTATCAAAATGGGCACTAAACATCAACATCACATTGCATTGATGATTTCGAGTGGTGCATTAAGGTTTTTGTCACCTTTCAATAAACCAAAGTTTACTTCTTTTTCTTCCCAAATAAGAATACTTTCTTAAGTGTGGATGAACTGGATGGAGGGGTCACCACAGGGGTCACTTTACAAAGAGTGAACATGCAAGCTCCCCCCTCACACCCTCCTCCTCCTCCTCTACCTAAACCCTCAAATCATTTTTTACTTTTTCTCGTGTTAGCGATGATAAAAGCTGAGCAAATCATCGTGGCCACGCGAGAGACAAACGCACAATGCGAGCGGCGGCCGTAACGGGACGTGCCGGGGAAAGGCAGCTAAAGGGACGTGGTTCGGGAAAGACGAGATAATTAATCACCTTTGAAATGTCGCGAGCTGGGCAGGCGAGATGGCGATATCAATTGCCGTACGGAAACCCACACCGTTGACAAGGACAATAAAAATAATAAAAATAGCGAAGTGACAGGGGCACCGAGGGTATCGAAGCTGTTTGGGGGAGATAAGAACGGCACAAAGAGTGCTGTGGATGCTCACCTTGGTAGATGCTTATGAGGACCCAGAGGAAGAATGTTTTGAATGACAAGGATCGGCCCTGGGTGAGAGAAGGGGAGGCAGAAATTAGGGCGTGAAGAGAACAAGCATCGTGCTGTCAAAGTTTAAATAAATTGGCTCCGTTTAATGGCTCCGAGCTGCCATCAAAGTGACGCGTCCACTTACCAACCTCCCCACTGCAACCTTTACCCACCATTTAAAACAACCAAACGGCGTGCTCGCAATTGCTCACTCGCTACAACCTCACACGAGACCTGAACGTCAAAAATCAACGTCCACGTGGGGATAAAAAAAAAAAAATCCTTTGTGTATGCACCAGTAATCAAGACAAAATGGCTAAATGAGAATAAAGCAAAAAGGAAGGGCACAAGAAGGGAATGTACAAACATGTGACTGTGATAAAAGGTATCCTCGTCAGAGTGAAATGTGCCTTGAGCTAGCAAATCAAACTACCTAAATACAACAGAATTATCCCCCACGTTATTTATTTATTTTTTAATTAAAAAAAAACAAAACACGGGGGGGGGGGGGTGGGCGGAGGGAATTGTAATCGGCTCCGCTTATCTGTCTGTCCGTCCGTCCGTCATGCCATCTTCCCCTAATGGTTATGTCGAAATTCAAACTTGGTAGTTGTGATCACCGTATGGCATGAATGTGCAGAGAAGTGTCATATTTGACTACTCCCCCCTCTGGGGCGGGATCTAAAGGTCAAATGCCAAAAAAAATTATTTAATTTAATTCTTTTATTTTTAATTTAATTTATATATCCCTGTGTCGTAAGAGGCGACCAGGGTTGCGTCAGGAAGGGCATCCGGCGTAAAATGTGCCAAATCACTATGCGGATCATACGGATGATCCGCTGTGGCGACCCTGAAAGGGAGCAGCCGAAAGAAGAAGATTTTTAATTTAATGTTTAACTTTTTTTTAAATTCAACTTTTATTTAATTTAACAGTTTTTTTTTTAATTTAATTTAACTCAAAATTTGATATCACGTCATTCCTGGTGGAACCTTTTGCCATCTTTCAACTTTGCTTTCGGTGGAAATCGTGTGGGTTGTGTGGATGGTGCACCACAGATTTCACTCCAGCTTTATATTTTAAATATTCATACAAGACAACACCCCAGCCAAACACTTGTACTAAAATGGAGATTAATGAGTTTTTAAAACTTTTGACAGAAGTACATCGTTTTGTTAGTGGGAAGGAACCTCCTTTCCTGCGATCCGAATGATCGTCACTCGTGTACGCATCATGCATGGTGTTGTTCGTGTAACATCGAGACCTTTGTGAGATCCTTGTATAGCTCAGGGTACAACATGGCCGTTTCTGGCTTCACGTCTTGGTCCAGCACCAGAGAGAACACGGGAAACATGGTGTACACGGTCGTGTACCTAGGTACACGGACAGGCACACGGATCCAAGTCTTACACCTGTACTCGTGTGAAGGAAACATGCGAGCAGAGATTGGAAATCGTGGCCGCAGCCCACTTGTCGACATGACTAAGCACCGGCCATGCGAGCTTACCCCACCATGAGGAACCCTTGGTACAGTGGGACAGACGCAAAGTAAAAAACTGATGAGAAAACGGCCTGAAAAAGAATACAATGTGCAATGAGGGCAAGGCAATGCCATCCATTTAATAAATCAGTCTTACAAAATAAACTTTGAATTCATAAACCACACCCGACCGTGAATACGCCATACACTCGATGCAGGAATGTCCCCAAAATCATTCATCTCCAGCAAATAAAGTTTAAAAAAAAAAGTTAGCTCGAGCTTGTGCAAAAGGAGGGTTACTGTACGAAGAATTCTATTTTGTAAACAATAATAACTATTATCATCATAAGCAACTTCGAAGAGCAGTGAGACGCACCTGCATGGCAGAGATAATGAGTCCACGGTGGATCACAAACTGGCTCAGCGCTGCGGAGCGCTTGTAACTGTTCCGTCCGTGTACCATGAGCAAACGGCCGATGTGTTTGAACTGCGTAATGGAGAAATCGGCTGCCAAAGAAGCCTGCTTCCCTTCCTGTGAGGGCAACCAACAGAATAGTTAGAGGCTAACCACGCCGAGCTGTATTCGAGCTGGTGTGGGCTACACCGAAATTTGCAGTGCCATCGTTACCTTGCCCTCAATGCCAATGCCACAATCTGCAGCCTGAATCATGCTGACGTCGTTCCCACCATCACCTGCAACAACACCAGTAATGCTGTGTTAGACTGCAGGGTAGGGGGACTGGAGTCATTATACTCCTGCCCCACAGGAGGAGCAAACCTCAACCGAACTCGAACAAAATGTCAAGATCAGTCAAGCTCAAAGCAGTTGCCTAATGGAGTAAAAACCAGTGTTTTACATGCTACTCAAAACAGTTACTGTTTGTCCAAGGAGGGCTATCACAGAACAATAGGAAGCATGATGCAATTAGGAGCAATGACGCACCGATAGCACAGGTTTGCTTGCCAGCATGCGCCTGGAGGAGTCGAACAATCTCCGCTTTCTGCGTTGGGGAGCATCGGCAGCAGACCACAGCCGGACATTGACATGCAAGCTCCACAAACTCGTGCTCGTAAAAACGTAGACACACCTCCATGTGCACAGAAACATATGGAGTATTCGTCTCCGTCACTGATGATCATGTCAGGTGAGAGTCAAATTGCATCATTACATTGCAAATAGGGGAAATCTGCTTGTTTCACTTCTTTCCGTATCAACTGTTCTCTCGTGAAGAAATGACAGCAAGATTATAAATGAATGAAGGGTCCATCATCAATATGTAAATATATCCACATCAGTGACTCCAAAGAAATAAAAGAAGGTGAAGAGGACAAAAGAAAATCAACAATGTGTGAATGGAATGTCTGGTACATGTACTGGACTAACCTGGGAGTGCCACTCTACAGAGTGGAATGCTGCCGAGCAAGCGGAACCAAGCCAAGTGTCGAACGACCGGGGTGCCGCCAAACGACCGGGGTGCCGCCCAACGACCGGGACACCGCCGAACGACCGGGGCACCGCCGAACGACCGGGGCACCGCCGAACGACCAGTGCACCGCTGAACGACGCAAGGAGCCGCCACTGAACGACGCATGGAGCCTCCGCCGAATGACGCATGGAGCCGCCGCCAAACGACGCCGCCGAACGACACGTGGTGCCGCTGAACGACGCGTGGCGCCGCCCAACAACGCATTGAGCTGCCGCCGAACGACGCACTCCCAGAAGAGCACAAGAGCAACCATATGACAATCTTCCAAAGCCTTTTGAACCGCTTTCGTCATGAAGGGAATGCTTTTTTGAGACGCATCGTCACTGGAGACGAGACGTGGGTCCACCATTACGAGCCAGAGTAGAGTGGAAGCATCCGACATCAACGGTCAAAAAGAAGTTCAAAAGCCAAGCATCGGCGAGAAAAGTGATGTTCACACTTTTCTGGGACTCACAAGGTCCAATTTTGGAATACCATCAAGAGGGGGACACAACGGAAAACAGTGTCCGTTGTTACGACATGCTCCGGAACCAGTTGAAACCAGTTATTCGATGGAAACACCGAGGGGCTCCTGTCAAAAGGTGTTGCATCGTGGCATGACAATGCCCGTCCACACACCGTCGCCCATATTGTGGAAACCCTCCGGCAATTGAACTTTCAGGTGTTGGAGCATCCTCCGTGTCGTCCTGACCTGGCCCCTTCGGACTTTCACTTGTTTGGTCAACTCAGACACTTTAAGAGGTCGCCACTTTGCCAGTGACCAACAAGTGAGAGAAGCGGTGCATGTACAACTCATCACTCAAACAAAAACATTTTTTTGTCTGAGGGCATACGGAGGCCGTGAACCGATGGACTGTGTGTGTGTCGAAAAGGAGAGGGACTATGTGTAAAAATGATGCTCTTGTACATGCTCAATTGTAGTTATATTACATCAATAAAACATATTACGGATATATTTGACTCGCCCTCGTGTATATAATACAGTCTGTATACATTTTATTGAGATACCCGATATAAACTTTAGAGGCAGCCAAGCTTGTAACAATATAACTATATATCCTAATCATGTGAAACCCAAACAAGCAAAGTTAAAGAAAAATATCAAACTAATAATGCTGCTTCACTCACTCAAAAATCAGCAATCAGAACACGTGTCACTGATAACACTAAGCAAGTCGTCTTGGGAAGCGATGAAATGGAACAACAAGTCGTACTGTTTGACTTTGGATGTTCAAAAAGGGAAATAACATGACGGGTGGAAAAATGAAAACACACACACGGGATTGAAAGCTCATTAAAATGTATCCATGAGAGAAACCGCTCTCTCCGGTACGTTCATCCATCCCGAAGAGGAGCGCGACACGAACCTCGAGCACTCGACCTCTTGTTCTTCCAACTCACGATAAGAATGCCGGCCGGATCATTTGCAGGCCAAATATAACTTTAACTGAGGCTCTTTATCGAGTCACCCAAACTTCCACACGAGCCGATGATATGCGACAAAACTCAAACTCGACCGGCCGATCTGGTAGTCGCAGCTGATATTGCGTTTCGAGGTTCACGTCCGTCATGTGAGGATTTGTCCATTGTCTCTCAATGCGTTCGCCATTGATGCGAAAAGTACATCGACGTCTACCAATGTCTGTCAATCGTGATGCGTCGAGCTTCGCCATGAGCCTTAAAGGAAAAGATAAATGAGCTAAAACAGATATGACAATACGGGAACAGTATGACCCGCTTGAGGAAATCGACAGCAATGCAACAAGAAATGTTTTTTTTATGGTACAAAACAATCTTACCACACATTAACCACAACCCTGCAGGTCTTTCCCAGGTGTACCCATTTTAACCATGCAGAGAGCCGTTCAGGTCGCCCCTGAACACCATTGCCATGCGTGGGGAAGTCCCAAGAACACGCACATGTAAGAGTTCCTACGCTAATGAAGACAAATCCTCAATTGCCAAAGTGGCCATCCCGAGGCTCAGGCTGACCCCTCTATTTGACCCCCAACACCGTGTCCCCATGCCCGGCGCGCCAGCTGCCACACAGAATAACCCTCGTGCTAACCCGCTCACCAATGACTTGTTCTCCCGCCCTCCCCACTCCTTCCCTCCTCCGCCGCCTTCTTCCGGGCGGCCCCATCAGCGGGCGGCCTGTGCTCAGATAACAGAAAGTCAATAGTGGGCAGATTGGCTGCAGAACGAAGATAAATTGCCTGCCTTTCCTGAGTAGGGGGACCCTGTCATCGCAGGTTTAACCTCAGCCTGCCTTCCTAACAGTCTTATCAATAGTAGCCTCAAGAGGCCAAACTCAACCTTTCCCTCATCACGGTGCAGGCCCCTCGCGAAGACATCACTAAGTAGCCCTGAGGCAGAGGCTCAGCAGCTTAAACAAAGCTCGAAAAGGCTGCGATACCATCATTACGGCAGAACAGAGGAGTTATCCCCAGAAATCCTGACACTCGTACACCCTACCGTCGAGTCGGACAGTTTGCTGCTGTGTACAAAATCTCTCCGGTCCAAATTGACCGAGCCGGTATATCCACGACAAGGCTTATCGTTCAAAATTAAATAGAATATTTTCTCTACCAGGTCCGCCCGAGTCGAGTTGAACAAAACGACAAAGTCCTTTCGACATGTGGCCTCTCAAGAGAAATGGGCATTTCATTTGATCGCGACAAACTCCAACAAGACGAGCGTTTCGAGAAGGCAGCCCTGTGCGTATGTACGCAGGAGAACAATTTGCTTCATGCAGCAAGTACACCACCCTCACGAAGGATTCTAAAGCAGTGGCTCTAAACCCTCGGTTTTTACCTCCAGAGAGCCACCTGAGATCACGAGGGCAGAATCATTTTTTCGCCGAAAGGCGTTCAGCTCCAGATGTGCTTCACCACGGTTACTCACCTAGGATGAGGAATGGGGTGGGTGGAGGAAGGCAAGACACGGTTAATCATTTCAGTGGGGAACGCATCAAAGAAGGGGAAGGGGGAGTGGTGAAGCTGAGATAATACTCTGCCAGAAATGGCGCACGTGGTGCAGAAACTCCCGCTTTCAACGCGGAAAGGCCATTGGAGCCATTCACTTTGGATCAACGTGGAATTCAGAGGGGAATCCATGGGTTACAATGACGGTGGATTCAACATACCGGCGTACATCCCTGGCTGTACACAAACCATCTTTACCATTTTTCGGCTTAAAATGCAAAAGTTCGCCCAAAGCAGAACCAGCGACGGGGTTTGAGAAGTCAGAAAGGAAATAGAAAAACTCACCGACTACAATTTTTATTATCATCCATAGTCTTGGCTCATGGAAGCGCTGAGCTCAAAGCACCGTGCATTTAAGGGTTATGATGTCGAGCCGTGAGGCCCACTGGTCATGTTTCCAATCCCCGATTGGAATTTTTGTTTTAATCCAAATACTCAGCAAAAGGAATCCATCCATCCATCCATCTTGTTCCATAGCCACAAGGCCATAGGGTCTAACAATGAAATTAATTGTTAGATGAGGCCAAGTACAAAGATTGGGTCACCATCCGCTCACCTTTGGGATGGAGGCAGGAACTTGCAATTTGTTCAGGGAGCCGACGATAATTCGCCCACTTTTAGCTAAAGACACCATGGGATCTTAAACGTACAACGACCGGTTCTGGCGGACGGCTCCTACAGTTTAATGTCCATCCGAGGAACATCGATACCTCACCCTGCATGTGAAACACCAGGATGAGAGTTTATAGCTGGGCTGAGATTCAAACCCAGGCGAGCTTTGAGACCAAGAGCAAACCTCGACGCCGCACTTGGCACATGTGATATCATGCGTTATGTCTGTTCCAACATAATTACAATTTCCACCTAAATTACCTTCTCATTCTTGTCATCTCGTTCCATCAAGACGCATCTGATGGTCTGGTGACATTTATGATCAGATTTCTCCAAACACCCCCATCTAGCACATACACGGTCTGCATCTTCCTCTTCTTCCCTCAACCATACCCAGCATGGTTGACTTTTTCTCGCACTACGTCCTTGTAAATGGTGTAAAATTACATGGCTGTCTACCAATGTCATTGTCCTGCATGCGATCCATGTTCAACCTCACTCACGAGCCCTAAATCACTAAGATATTAAACAAAGTTGAGGCTCATGGAGAGCTTTCGACCAAAATGGTTTGGGAACAATTTGATGGCTCACTTGAATGAGTGGTAGTTTTGTAAATACACGGTTCACCATCACAAGCTGTTCATGCTATTTCGTGAAACGCTGTTGTCTGTGCCAACGGCCTTCGTGGAAACTACAGCGTGGTGCACAAAATGGCGGCTGAGTGCTGACTTCAAATTGAAAAGAAAACTCGTCATTTTGACTGTCACCCGATGCAATTGAGTGCCGTTTACCCATTTGGTTTCCCTTTGCCTATTAAGTAACCCTAACTTCACTCAATCGTCAAGCTGCTCAGCAGTTTGGGTTAGGCTTCCACGATGCTCGTTTACATGGCACATCATAGTTGCATTTGCATTCTGTAGAAAAGATGAGAGTACAACAAGTTTCGATGTATTGTACAGAGTTGTAACCTCGAGTGCAGCAACAAATGGTTGAAAATCTCGTAACTTGCAAATTCCAGGTCTCCAATTAAACCCCAGGGTAAAAGACAGAAATCGCAAGGTTAAGCAAATGTTACCATTTAGTTTAAATTTCCAAACCTTACGCAAAGCTCATGGCAAATTCAACCGTCCATGGCACAGCCTCGGCCCACACTACTGGCAACCCCCCGACCCCAGCCGCCCCGTCTCACATCCTGCACTCACGTTGCGGAAGATGTGAATGTCCTGCGTGCGTAAAACGAGGCGAGAGCTCTTGGCAATGCACGTCGCAGTTTCGAGCTTGTCTCCCGTGAGCATCCAAATCTGTGTCGAACGACGAGGAAGACGAGAAGGATCACGTTCGTTTATCATGCAGGCACCGCGCACTACAAAGCCCACAGGTGAGTGCATGCAAGCTCACCTTGATGCCCGCGTTGCGAAGCATCTCCATTGTAGGTCGCACGTTTTCTTGCAGCTGGTCCTCCACACCGGTTAGACATAGCAGCTCCATGCCCCGCTCCAGGCTTTCAATAACAGCGGTGAGCTTCAATGAGCGGTCATGGACGCTCAGCTTGGCCTGGTTGTAGCGACTCTGAAAAAAAAAAAAGACATCGACCACAAATCCTCAAAACAAACTGGAATCCTAAGTGAAATCCCATAATTACAACTCAATTGAATCAACATGTTAAACTGCTTCCCACTCGGACTACAACCCTGCTTCCTCACCTTCCACTTCCTGTATCCAAAACAACCATTTTGAAACTTCTGCAGACTTGAAATGGTATCATTCCCTGGATCGTACATTTTGTATTTTAAACTTGGACCACTTGCGAGCACAAGGTACATGAGAATATATCAAAATTAATGTTTGGTTAAAGATGGACTGGTTTTTTGGGACGTTCTGTAATGCAAGGGGTGATGTTTTTGAGGGAAAAGGGAAGAGCTCAGGAAAGACTGAGATGCAAGAGTTATAATGATACACACAATGCACATTGACGTGATGAGAATTCACACTGGATGTTGGACTGTCCACAGGGACCGTACCTCAAAGTCCTGGTACTGTTCTTCCGTCAGGGTCTTTTTCGCCACCACGAGGGTCCGTAGTCCTTCTCGTGCCATATTTCCGCACTAAAACAAAAACGACGAAACGACATCATTCACTGTGTTGCTCACAGAGGTACAAGGATAGTATATCGTGCGGTTGAAACAAAGTACGAGGCAGCGGATCTACAAAAGGCAAAATTACAGGACTGCAGGTTCCACCCCCAAAACCACTTGATACATTGTGAGACAAATGAAGGATTTAGGGGTCAAATACCAAAAAAAGAAAAAAGAAAATCAGGGATTCATTCCCTTCCCCCCAAAAAACAATCCTTTCTGTTCTCTATTCTCTATTCTCCACCTACCCCTCAGCTTCCTCATTTTGAAATATAAACTCCAACGCCAAAGTCAAACATGGCTACATCCATTGCAACGGACATGACAATTGTACACATTTAATCCTCTAACACAATGGCAAGCCAACTTGGGAAACGAAGCGTACCCACATCTTTGGTACCAGTCATGGTAGGAATGAGTGATGAAATTCCTGCTCTCCATTGATTTTGTTGCTACGGGTGACAAAGTGCTGTAATACACGCGACATTTGGTTTAGCTTTTTAAGGACGTGTCCATACGTAATAAGTGGACCACCTCTCCTCTTCTTCCTCTTTAATGGCTAAAATTATTCCCATCGTGTGGGTTTGGCTGGGGAAAATGGTTCTGGCCCAGGTCTTTAATGAACCGGCTGGCCAGACCCGACATTCGACTCTCAGGAATTTGTAATCCGTTCACGGTACCAGCGATAACTTGCCGACTCTTCGAGAAGCACACCGTGGAATCTATAACGTCCACCAATGGCCCCAGTGCTTGGCAGATGGGAATACGTGCATTGTCTCGAACGCTGATCAATTTGAAACAACCGGGATACCAGACCCCTGGTCGCCTCCGACCTTTCATCTGGTCTTGCACCCGATGTCACAATTCATCTGTTCTCCCCCAGCCGTTGCAGGTTGTAAGTGTTCACCAAGCGACCTATTCCTTGTCAAAAGACCTAAATCCAATCCTTTCAACCTCCCCCCCCCAACCCCCCACCACCCCTGGACAAATTCACAACTACCTCTCCTGGTCATTCCAATCCCACTTTGTCCTCTCAAATTCTTCAAGGTTTTGGCTCCTGTGTTGCTACCATACCATAACATACCATGGTGTTTTCTATATTTGTTACACCAGTTCCCACATGCACTGGTACTCTTTCTACTCTAATTTAGCATTTGTCCCTCTTAAATCAGCCTATTCTGAAACATCCTGTAGTGGAAGGTTGAGGATGAGCCATGAGAGGGGCAGAGTTCTTTACCTCCTCCTCCAGCCAGTCGTTGTACTGCACGATGTTTGTCATCACAGAATCTGCTCCCTTCATGTAGAACACCACCTCACCTGTGGATTCATCCTACATACACAGCATACCATCAGCACCATGACCACTGGGTCACCAAAATATCCACCACACTACCAAACACACAGCACACAATCTTGCATGAGTTCATTGTTATGGCATTTGATGTGGACAGATCGTGGTCCATAAAAGAGAGGAGGTGCAGAGATGAGCGCCCGACATTTCATACTCTGA
The DNA here is from genome assembly GCF_056783735.1 of Eptatretus burgeri. Lineage (NCBI taxonomy): Eukaryota > Metazoa > Chordata > Myxini > Myxiniformes > Myxinidae > Eptatretus > Eptatretus burgeri. The sequence goes on along the minus strand of NC_140967.1, from coordinate 104,584,346 downwards.
GCACTTATATAGGATCAGCAATATGGACAGCATATCCGTTTTATAAATACTACGGCTTCACAAAGCAACAAAGGCTCGAACGTAGACTAACGGACATGAGCCTTGTTCAACATTAACCATTAAATAAAGCTATATCATCATCCAAATATTACATCATCCATCAAATTACAATGAAGCAAACCACACACACACACCCAAGAGTATCTCA
>NC_140967.1:104531638-104583638 GCF_056783735.1 Eptatretus burgeri | reverse complement strand
CAGGGTTATTGCACCTGCCAATAGTTGGCAACATAAGGTTTCCTCTCACAATATTACTTTAACAAATAACCAGGGGTGTCACATAATTTATATGGTATAAAGTTTAGCCGTGCAATGAAAAAATAAGTGTTGTCAAATAAGTGTTCAAAGTTGAACAAGTAGAAACCCAGAGTTGTCAGTACTTTACTCCTGGTTATCTCCCTTTCATTCATGTTAACTGTTCCACCATAATATTCAGAGTTGAGAAACTAAAAAATGAAAGGTTGTAAAACTTTCACAGCATAAACTCTGAGCACTACAATGGCCTATTTGGTTATATCATGGGCTCCGTAGTTGGTGCATATCGTGGTTCAAGCCTGGTCAAACCTTTATTGTGACTTTTATGGGACCCACGCCGTGGCTTAATGGTTAGCACGTCTGAGTACCCATCCTCATTCGATGTACCCACCGCCCAATCAACCTGCTTAGGTATATGAGGGAGTCACATGAGGTGACTTCGGCTATCGCGGGGGTAGTTTATCCTTGGTTTCCTCCCGGTTTTGCATCATATTAAGTAGAACGGAGTAAGAAATGGAGAATCCGTCGTCATATAAGCGAAATACCCTTGAGTATGGCGTTGAACACCAATCAAACAAAAAAACAATGACCGTTTAATGTTGAAAAAAATAATCTGTGATCACGAAAGTCATGTAATGTATGCTAATAACCAACAAGCATTAATTTGCTACACATCCTGGGTTAAAATTTCATGGCAATTATTAAACAAGGGAATAACCAGTGATGTCAGTTTGCAACATTGATTCGTTCTTTGCTCTTAAATTAAATATCACAGAAGCTTGGCAAATGCTTCATGCTTAATTTGATCGGCCAATAATAACTCTTCCTTTGACTGGAAAAGAAATCTATATGACAGTTATTAAACAGTCCACCAAAGTCTTGAAACTTTGTTTTTCAGTTTCTTCAAAATTGACTTATCCTGACATCTCTGGTTTTCCACTTGTGGTCTTCATATTATATATATATATATATATATATATATATATATATATATATATATATATATATATATATATATATATATATATATATATATATATATATATATATATATATATATATATATATATATATGAGGGTGGTCGAAAAACAGCAAAAAAATAATAAAAATTCAGATGTTGTCTCCACAAGCCTTAAATTATTCCACTATGATTCAATAACACGTATAATTTCTTTTTTAGCTTGATCGGAGGTGATTTAGAGGTCGCTCCATATGACGACTTTTAGTCTCATGACTTGAATAAATTAGGGTATGGTCAGGTGCGATTACGGGTACTTCTGGATGTCCGAGGTGGAAATGGAGTGCATTTTCGAACTCTATGGGGTCAATTTACTCTAAGAAATGACTGCACCGACATTGAATTCACGACCATTTCGAAAATATGACCTAAAATAAGATTATCATTACTGGGGTTGAGTAACTAATCCTACTCATTTCGATATTTTCTAATCTATAATTAATTTGTTGTCCGTTATCCCTGTGTCGTAAGAGGCGACCAGGGTTGCGTCAGGAAGGGCATCCGGCGTAAAACATGTGCCAAATCACTATGCGGATCATACGGATGATCCGCTGTGGCGACCCCTAACGGGAGCAGCCGAAAGAAGAAGAGAGAATTAATTTGTTGTCCGTCTAAACATTTCTTAGAGTAAATCGACACCACTGAGTTCGAAAATGCAGTCCATTTTCACCTCGGAAATTCAGAAGTGTACGGATTCGCATCTCACCATACCCTAATTTTTCAATCAATGGAATTACAAACTATGAGAATATTTTGTCTCATTTACCAAATACCACTATCATCTCCGCCTCTATTGCTGTCTCCACTCCCACCTGAACTTATTTCTAGCCGGCCCAACATCCAGTGTTTTAGATTCAATGATTCACTAAAAATATGTTAGTTATTTATTTAGTTATTACAATATTAAATTAGGGTATGGTGAGATGCGAGATATATATATATATATATATATATATATATATATATATATATATATATATATATATATATATATATATATATATATATATATATATATATATATATATATATATATATATATATATATAGTCTTTAAAGCTCTGAAGGAACTCTGGGAATAATTTGAGACAGCAAAGGGATTACCATGGGTTGCTTATCATGGTTGCTTTAGGCAGCTTCTTTGGCTGGAAAAGCATAGGAGCAGTCAATTTATTTCTATAATCATAGCCACCTGGGTTTCATTGAGGAGGTGAGAGCTAATTGATTATTTCCTCCATTCAGAGATGAGAGATGTGGGTGGGTCTTCGTTTTTCATTTCTCTGTTGACTGCTTTTGACGTTTTCACGTGGTACATGCTTGGGAGCCTCGTTGGGAGGAAATTCTCTCTGTTGGCAATTCTGTCTGCACTGTCACTGATGATTCGCCAACAAGCGATGAAATGGGTCCAGCAGCTGAGGGGGTGTGTCGCATTTGGATTCTCACGTGGGTCCGATGTGTGAATGTCTTTCTAGCTCTGGAGGAACTCTGGGAAGGGTTTGAAACAGCAAAGGGCTTTCCCTTGGGTGGCCTTTCATGGTTGCTTTTCTTCAGCTTCTTCACCTCGAAGAGCATGGGTGGAGTCGATTTATTTATATAATCCTATCCACCTGGGTTTAATTGATTAGGTGAGAGCTAATTAGTTATTCCCTCCATTCATATGTGAGAGATGTGGGTGGGTCTTCATTTTTTGCTCACCGGGAACATAGTTCCGGGGAGCTTATGGGATGGCATGTCATCCATCCGTCCGTCCGTCCGTCAGTCCTCAAAGACTTGTAACTTCTCTGAAACTACACATAAGATTTTGATGAAATTTTCCTGCAGCCTTCATCACCCTATATGTAACAATATTTGTTCATCACATTAAAAACAATTTGGCCCTAACGGGGCATACGGGGGTTACACCCCAAAATAGGTATTTGCTTTCTTCTCAGAAATTACACATGCAGTTCTGATGAAACTTGACCACAACCTTCATCACCCATGATGTACCAAAGTTTGTTCACAGCATTTAAAAAGTAAAAATCATAAATCGGAGTCTGAGGGATTATACAGACGAGTTTACGGGGTTATGTTGCCCCCATAAAGAGGTATTTGCTTTCTTCTTAGAAATGACACATACAATTCCAATGAAACTTTACGACAACCTTCAGCACCTGAGATGTGCCAAAGTTTTTTCACGACATTAAAAAAATTGGGGTCTAAGTGGGTGAACGAGGGGGGGGTTGCCCCCCAAAATATGTATTTACTTTCTGCTCTGACACTCCACACCCAATTTCTATGAAACTTCACCACCACCTTCATCACCCATGATGTACTAAAATTTGTTCACGCTTTTTAGAAAATTGGGGTCAAAGGGGATTTAGAGGTGGGGGAGGGGGTGTTGAAAAAAAATTGAGGTCAAAGGGGATTTATGGGTGGGGGGGGTTCCCCCCAAAACAGGTATTTGCTATAACTTTGGTTCATCAGTACATTTTGCTGATTCCGTTCCACGTTGACAACCTCCTCAGTATCATTATTCTATCAGGTGAGTGCCCAAGGGTATTGCCCCTATTTTTCATTGATATGTTGACTACTGTTTTTGACATTTGCACGTGGTACATGCTTGGGAGCCTCGTTGGTATGCATTTCTGTCTGTGCTGTCACTGATGATTCACCAACAAGTGATTAAACTGGTCCAGCAGCTGAGGGGTTGTGCAGCATTGGGATTCTCACGTCTGTACTATTTGTGAATGTCTTTACAGCTGTGGAGGAACTTTGGGATGGGTTTGAAACAACAAAAGGGCTTACCTTGGGTAGTCTTTCATGGTTGCTTTATGTAGCTTATTCGGCGAGAAGAGCATGAGGAGTCGATTTATATCTAATATATTGTTACAATTGTGGGGGTAGATGGAGGAATTTAATCGAGAATACAGCATTGTGTCAAGTTCCTTGGTCCGTTGACGTGTAGGAGGCATCATAATGTAACTTAGTTGGGAACCTTTGAGCTTAAGTGTGATGTGTCACCACACGGGTGGTATTAATTAGCTTTGTGAGTAAGAATAAGTTCCCCAGTATGTGATTGCCCTCTGTGATGTTTTCCCTATGTTTTTATATTTCAAGATCGGCAATAAAGGTGGGGAACACGTCCCAAAACCAGAACAAACGGGCAGAAAGCCTCGCCTTTGACAACAAGTGAAGTCCTGCCCCTGAGGGATGATTTGATGGGTGTGACATCGGAAGCTCGCCGAGCAGGCAGAAGTCCCACCTTCCAAGGTTGGGTACGAGCAGGCCACACCTTGGAGGAGAGGAAACATTGAGTGATCGAGAGGAAGGTCAGAAAGCAATTTTGGTGGAGAGCCAGACTCAGTAGGCTTGCGCATCGTGGGAGGCTTCCGACTAAATAGGACGAGAGGGCAGAGGGCACGCACGAAGCAGAGTCAGAGGCGAGAGGGGAGGATGAGCGCACGCAGAAGATGACATGACCATTGAATTTGTGTCAAGGCGATTTGGCTCGCGTGGTGAAGCAAGATGCCTTTGGCTCTTGGTTGGGTCGGTGAGGATGATCGGCACATGAAGCTGTTACACTGGGGCTCTGAGCTTTGGTGTGGAGTGCCGCTCACGGATTGCTTGGCATGTGTTTGTCCTGCTAGAAGCACCATTTTTGTGCGTGTCTGCACGTGCGAATAAGAGCGCCTCAATTCCAGCTCCACAAACACCAGCTCCGGGCCAAATTAAACACAAGAATACTTGAAAGGAATGGTAATCTTTTTATTTTGTGTTCCCGTTGTCTGTGTGAGAGGCACCTCAACTTTAAGATTTATTAAATTATTATTATTATCATTATGCTTTTTAATTCTTGTCCTTTGTAAATATTTTTCATTTCTATTAAATTCCTTTTAAGAAACTGTAACCGTGTATCTCTAGTGGGGGTCGAGTATAACCACCCCCCAACCCCCCAGTGCTGTGCTCCTCCGCCATTGTGCCCCCTTCCTGCGCGTGCATCAATCTCTGAGTCTCGGTTGTAAGCCTTTAAGGGAGAAGCTTTGTCATCCGTCCAGGTAAGGGGTTAAACCCCCCTGGAAATGACAATATACTGCAAAGCTCTTTCTAACCCCTGACTGACATTAAAGACCAGAACCTTCCGGTGAAGTAGAAAGCTGAAATTACGTTCCGATGGACATCGAAGCTGGTACACCGGAAAAAAAAAATTCACAGAATCAACGGACAACATCCATAAATGAAAATATAAATAAATAAATTTAATGCAGGTGTGTGGCCCGAGACAATGGGGGAAGCACGGTAAATTTGTGTGGCCGATGGACATTGAAGCTGATACACCGGGAAAAATCACAGAACCATCAGAGAACATCCTGAAATGAAAATATAAATAAATGAAAAAAAAGAAAAGAAAATATCTCAATGAAAAATCAAATGCAGGTGAGCGACCCGAGACATGCTTACACAATGTTGTAAGCACACCCTGCTAATCTATATTATATTTAATATATAAAGCTCGAACCACTCACTCACTCACTCACACTCATTCATTCACCGACATTAAAGATTGGTACCTTCCAGGTGACGTAGAAAGCTGAAATTTTGCGTGCCGATGGATATCGAAGAGGATACACTGGGGAAAAAACAAAAATCACAGAATCGTTGGACAACATCCAGAAATGAAAATATAATATTTTTTTTTCATGAAAATAAAAATGAAAACATTCTCAATGTAAATGTGTATCGTGTCGCGCCGCCTCCAGGTGCCAAAGGTATTGTCAGGTCAGTATTCCTGTCTGCACATTTTCCAGTCTCGTGAGTGTTTTGAATTAGAAGCAGGAGGTGTGTTTTTTGCCTCATGCACGTAACCCGGGTTACTTTTTGTGGGGGGGGGGGGAGGAGGAAGCAATTGACACAGCTGTCAGTTGCCTATACACCACCCAAATAAAGGTAGCCCTATGTATCAGAAGAACGTGTTGCATGCTTGGAAGACCACCTTTAGTGCAGGTACTCTGTAAGTAGATATACAGGGTGGCCTGAAAGTCACTTTACCCCTTCCCAGTGAAGCATTGTTCTTGAACTCTTTTAATATACAGGTTTTATTGTACAGTACTTACAAGAATTAATTTGTCATTGTATATGTATGTGCTCCATCATTCTTCTGAGTCAGTGTTTCCGCATACCATAGCGGGCGAGGAGGCGAGGGGAGAGAGGAAGGGACGGAGGGAAGTGCGAGAAATTTATCAGGGGTAAAGTAACTTTCGGGCTACTATATATATATATATATGTCGAGATCCAGGTGAGGTCCACAGCGATTAAGGTCAAGCTTTGTTCATCACCGATCTTGGGAGAGAATGTTTATTTCACATCAGACATATGCATATGGAGACAACAGGCTTTGAACACAATAGTCCACCCAGCCTAATCCTCTGGTGAGCGGTCTTTCGGTACTGCCTTATATTCAATTTACTGCGACCTTTGAATGACTGCGTGTCAAAGAGGATTTATTACCATTCATTAATCTATTGCATTCTTCTGTCAGTACTGCTGATAAGAGAGCGCAGAGAGTGCAGAAACAACACCCTTGATTCCTTAAGGAATTTTAAAAGGTAGCCTCCTACATGTTTTTAGGCCTTAACAGTTCTGGGCAGTAGTCCAACAGATTCCAGGTAGCTCAGCTGCCCGATTAGCAAGGTCATTTGAACGGTCAAGGCCAGCTGTGTTGTAACAATGTCAAAACAAGTTTCTTGACAGTGCACAGATAAACTAATGGGAAGATTTATCCTTTCCCTCTTTCCAATTGAAACTAAAGAGTTTTAACCAAACACTAGTAGACATGTTTGGTTGCTGTTAGAGTACATACAATCCCCGACATTTCCCTCCTCTTGTTTCTTTGAAACATTTGCAAAAGAAACTACAAATGAAGAAAAGGAGCATCCGCAGGCCGGCAGGTCAGCAGACAGCAACCTCCAGTGGGTGGCCATCCTTAGGTTTAGCTCCAGATGGACCAAAACGATCGGGAGTTCCAGCTGCGCCCCCTAGCCCAAAAGGGGGTTCCTACCCACTTTCCAACCGGTCCACTAACACCCCAAGTCTTCAACAAGGGAAATCGGGAAATATCGCAACATTTAAACATAGAATATAAGGAAACCAAGCACTCCCAAAAGCTGTTCGTACAAGAATTGCTCATGGCTAAACAAGAATGAAGTTATACAGGAATATACGTTCCATTAAATATTTGATTATATATATATATATATTGCCGCTTAATGGACTTCATGAACAACAAGTAAGGCAGTGTTAAAGTATATAAATGTAATGTTCTTTATGAACAAAGCAAAATAATATTTGATAAACTACAAGCCAGAGTATAATGAAGGCACAACCTGCCAGCAATTACCAACAAGGCAAATCAAATGGTATTTCTACCTAGCCCTTCAATTGGTGCAAGCAACGAAAGACATTCGTCCAATGTGAGTTGAAGCAATTGTTCATCACTCGGAGGAAGCCAAAGTAATGGATCGGCGACTACTGCAAGGTTACAATATGTTTCATTGTTCATGGGTTGGGGTGACATGGGTGGGGTACATAGTATTGGAGTGGGGGGGGTAGGTGTAAGTGCAGGGAGGTTTGAGGAGGGCAGCAGTCCAGCGGTGTTCACCGGGGCCATCTCCGTCTGTACTAGCTGGGTACTGGGCTTTGTTGTCCATCCTGAAAAACACTTTCCAATGGCCTTTTGGGCAATTACCTTGAAAACCATCAGAAATATAAAGGCTGCCACGATGATTATCAGGATTGTTATAAAAAATCTCAAAACACTTCCTCCCCAACCCCCAAACAATCCCTTTAACCAGCTACCCATGTTATCACCACTGTAGTCTTTATATTTGCTCGCCTCTTTCCTTATGTGACCCGCGAGGTCATTAATGTTTTCTGAATTATCTGGGATGTACGTACAACACTCTTTGCCAATTACAGCACATGTTCCCCCTTTTTCAGCTAGGATCATGTCTAAAGCTATTCTATTTTGCATTACAGTAGTCCTTAATGCGACCAGCTCCGCGCTAATTTTCTCAAAACCATCAGCGGTATCATTTCCCATTATTTCCAATGTTGATGCCATGCTGATAAGTTCCCTACCTGCAACCCAGGCCCCATATCGGGGGAAAATTATCATTGCTGCATATGCTCCATCTGATATAGCTCTCTTACGTCGTGTCCGATCTATCTCAGAGAATGGGTCAGTGATCAAACGCATGTGCGGTACGACGTACGCAAGATAACATGAACCGCCCCATTTGTTTGGCAGCCATGGGTAGGCTCTATACCCACACACAAAATATGTGCCATTAGATGCAACCTTCGGATATGTTCCATTCTCTCCCTTCCTGTTGGCTGGTAAGTCACTTATCTCTATTGATATATTACAAGTGGAGTTCCCTGCCTGAAATCTGGCATGAGGCTTTGTCCAAGTAAGGCAGATAAACCCCATACGCTTATATGTGATTCTGAAGTACGGAGGTCTTTTCTTTAAATTAAAAGGAGGGTACCACGCACCTGTAAAGTCTACACATGATGAGTTACTGGTTTTTTGTCAAATTAAAATTGTTGTACCAAGCAGCACCACAGTAGTCTATTTCCTCAAATGGGATCACAGATAATGGCAAACCCGTTTGTGAGGAGTGCGGGAGATAAGCACACACCCAGCACTTAGTCTCATTACTTAATGTAGCATATTTGTGCGACAAAAGTAAGAATGTATTTATCCCATGTACTCCCAACTCGTGTAAATGTTCAGTGTGGTTCCCAATTGCTCCTTTCCCCCTCTGTTGGATGGGTTGGATTGTCCAGTTATCAATTTGCCCTTCCACTTCCCAGCTTCCCATCCATGAGGCAATTATGGCAACTAGGATTTGCTGTAATGGGTTCATTCTTGCACAGCCTCCTCCTCTGCTGAGATGGCAAGTTTGCAGTGTGAAAAGTGTATCCAAGCAGGCTTACCTTCGCACTTTACGGCGGTTGGGGTGGTCAGCAATACCTGAAACGGTCCCTTCCACCGTGGTTCCAAGGCCGTTTTCCTTGTAAAGTGCTTTATCAGTACGTAGTCTCCTGGCTGGAAGGTGTGATACGGCCTTTCCACCGGCTCGGGTAAGGCCTCCTTCACTCTCGTGTGTATCGTCCTCGCGATCCTGGAGAGCTGTTTACAGAATGTCAGCATGTTTTCATCCATCATTGCAATACTCAATTTGTTTATGTCGGTGGGGGCAGTTACGGGAAGTCGCATCGGCCTTCCCATTAGTATTTCATGAGGGGATAACCCTGTCTTCCGGTTCACTGTGGATCGCATGCTCATTAGTGCCAAGGGTAATGCATCTGGCCACTTCAACCCTGTTTCCGTTGTTAGTTTCGCCAGCTTGTTCTTTAGGATACCGTTCTGCCTTTCCACGGCGCCTGCTGACTCTGGATGATAAACACAGTGAAATGCCTGTTTTATTCCCAGTGCTTTACACGCTGCCTGTGTTAGTTCCCCCGTAAAGTGCCCCCCTTGATCATGTGATATTTTGTGAGGGATGCCGAATCGGCAGAAGAAGCTTTTAACAAGTGCTTCACAACGGTGGCAGCATCTGCCTTTGTACATGGGTATGCCTCTACCCATTTAGTGAACATGTCTACCACTACCAAGATATTTCCATATCCGCATGATGGTGGCATATTTATAAAGTCTATTTGTAGGTGCACAAAAGGACCCCATGGGGCGGGTGGGCTCCCGGCTGCCCTATCTTATCAATTTTGTGTTGGTTGTGTTGTTGACATATCTGGCAAGTTTTACAGACCCCTTCTGCTATTTTCCCAATTCCTGGGGCATACCATGATTCTTGTACTTGTCTCACAGTCCCCCTCTTGCACACATGTCCATTCAAATGGGCCATGCGTGCAAGCCATGGAAGGATTTCAACAGGTGCTATTACCTTCCCCTTGTTTGACCAAAGTCCATTGTCATCCGCTACTCCTCCCGCTGCTTGCCACTTATCATGGTCCTTCTGTGTTGCAGCAGCTTGAATTGCAATAATGTCTGACAAGCTGTATTGGTGCAGCTTGATTTGCTCTTTCGCCAATCGTGCCTGCATTATCGAAGGCAAAGGCAGACTAGCCGCCTCTTTTGCAGCTTTGTCTGCTTTATTATTACCTTTGTCAATGTCAGTTGTCAGTTTCTGGTGTGCACGGCATTTAATGACTGCAATTTCCGCTGGCAGTGTAATGCTTGTCAACAGCTCGGACACCAAACTGCCATTCTTTATTGGTGTTCCTGCTGAGGTAAGAAACCCTCTCAGTTTCCATATTGCACCTTTGTCATGTACAACACCAAAAGCATAGCTAGAGTCAGTATATATGTTCACCACGGAATCGGCAGACAGCTCGCAGGCCCTAATAAGGGCACACAATTCCGCCTGCTGGGCGGAGAAATGAGAAGGCAGACGGGACGCTTCCATTAATTCGTCAATCGTACACACAGCGTATCCTGCATGCCCCGAGCCATCTAGTCCTCGGTATGCCGAACCATCAACAAACAAGGTGAGGTCCGGTCGCTCTAGTGGTTGATCCTTTAGATCCGGGCGTACAGTGGATACTTCCTGGATCGCCTCCGTGCAATCGTGTGGGTCGCCGTCGTCCTCCGTTGGCAGCAAAGAGGCTGGATTAAGAACGTTGCATCTTTCAATCTGTAGGTTCGGTTGGTGTAGGAGAGTCGTCTCATACTGCATCAGACGTGTATTGGTTAAATGTTGTGTTTGTTTTTGTGTGAGCAAAGCCGCAACACAGTGGGGAACCCTTAAAACCAGCGGGTGCCCCATTACAATTTCCGCCGTGCGTTTTACTGCATAACTGGCTGCAGCCACTGCTTGTAAACAAAAGGTAGGCCGCGTTCGACCGGGTCCAGCCTTCGACTGAAGTATGCGATTGGTCGTTGGTGGTCACCGTGCGATTGTGTTAGCACAGCCTGTGCAAATCCCTTTGTTTCATGAGAGTAAAGGAAGAACGTTTTGTCATAATCCGGTAGCCCCAGAGCGGGAGCCACCGAAAGTGCTGCTTTCAATTTTGTAAAGCATTCCCCCATCTGCTCATTCCACACGATTTTATGTGGCTGGTTTCTCCCGACCACAACATACAGTTCCTTGGTTAGGATTGCATAATCAACAACCCATTGTCTACAGTAAGTTGCCATACCTAGGAATCGCATCATCTCCTTCTTCGTGCGAGGGCGGGGGACCTCCGTGATCGAGGTTATCCTCCCTTTGTCCAACTCCCTCTTTCCGTGGGAGATGTAGTGTCCCAGATACTTGACCCTTTCTTGGACCATTTGCAGTTTGTCTTTGTTTACCTTGTGGCCTTTTGTTGCTAACGCCCGTAGCAGCTGCAGCGTATCGTTTGTACACGCTGCTTTATTTGGGGAGCAAATTAGCAGGTCATCCACATACTGTAGCAGGACTGAATTACTTTTGAAAACAACATCTTCTAGATCTTTGTGTAGAGCCCGCGAGAATAAAGTTGGACTGTCTGCGAACCCCTGAGGCAATACAGTCCATGTGTACTGACGGCCTTTGTACGTAAAGGCAAATAAAAACTGCGATTCCTTATCGATGGGTACACTAAAAAACGCAGAGCATAGATCGATGACTGAGAAATGAGTGGAGTTAGCGGGAATAGATGTTATCAGTCCCTCTGCACTAGGTACCACGGGGTGAACACCTTGGATTATCTCATTCACTTCTCGCAAATCTTGGACAAATCTCCATTTATCTTTCTGTGGTTTTTTCACTGGCAATATAGGTGTGTTACACGGACTTGTAGTTTCCACAATTATACCCTGTTCCTTCAAGGATTTGATTACGGGTGCAATGCCAGCCTCTGCCTCTTTACGGAGAGGGTACTGGCGCACATTTGGCAAAGGCATTCCTGGTTTGAGTTTAACCACTAGAGGCGTTGCCCCAATGATTCGACCCACATCATTATCATGTTTTGTCCACAATTGTGGTGGGACCTCTCCCATCAGATTTTCCACCTTTTCTATCGTGTTCATCATTTCCAATGCCTTTTCCCGCTTTGGTGGTAAATTAACCTCTTCCACCAGTCCGTGTATTTCTTTTTCCATAAGGTCACAGATCCATCCTTCGTTATTCTTCAACTTATGCACTTCCCAGTGCACTATTGTTTCTGTGCAGCTCACTGCTGCCTCCTGTAGGCGGTAAACCATAAATCCCAAATCCTTTGGGTGATATCCCTTTGCTGTAGTCATTGTTGTATGTGAGGTTACTCCCGGCGGATACTTTGTCAACTGCCTTTGCTCGTCTGTGAGCTTAACCTCCATTGCGACACCTTCCTTACCAACCATTAGGCGGCAAAGCAATAAATCATTACGTGTTTCCAAGTGCGGAGCAATTTTCTCCGCAAATTCAATGTCATCCCCTCCCGCATCATAATAGATTGTACAATGTGGAGGGTTATAGTATGTGTGCATTGTCACTTGTGCATTGTCTAACCACGTTTGCATTTCCTTATTTTCGTCTGAGATAAGGTTTAGGCATGACCAAGCATTTCTAATTGGTTCCTCCGGCAGTCTCCACCAATAAACAATCGGATGCGGTGTCATCAGGATCATCATTGCCAAATGTGTCTTGTCCCTGGGAATATCAACATAAACCCCTCCCTTTGTACATGCTATCGTGCATCCTAGTTTACACAACAAATCTCTACCTAGCAGATTAACTGGCGTAGTGGTTGTGAGAAGGAAAGCATGTTTCTCTTGCAAAGGTCCGCACCGTACTGGTAATTGTGTTGTTGCTTTTAAAGTCTGTACCTTACCCCCTAATCCTACTATTTGTACTTCGGTGTTTGATTTTTCAACTCCTGGCAGTTCCTTCGCTGCGATAGTGGAATGGGTGGCTCCCGTGTCGACTAAGAAAGGAAGCTTCTTACCCGAAACATCCAGAGTGAAGGTCGGCTCCTCTGTTGGTGTTAGTGTCAGCATAGCTCCCTGCAACACGGGTCCACCAGCGGTGTGTCAATATGACTTACGACCCTGCAGCCGTCTTGATCCACCGTCTTGAAACCCCGGCTGTCCTTGAGGGCAATTCCTTCGCCAATGCCCTTCCTTCCCGCACTGGAAGCATTCCTGCGGTGGCGCTGTTGGTTGTGCTCGGTTTTGGCCTGCTGCAGTTTTTGAGCGTGTTTGTAGAGGCGATCGTGTCCAACCTTGACCTTTCCCTACCTGTTTCTTGGGTTTCCCTCTTCTCGGTGCCGCCGGCGGGGGCCTTTGTTGGATTCTCATTCGGCGATCCCACTGTCTAGCCGTTTCTTCGTCTTCTGAGTCTGTGTCATCTTCCTCTAGCTCCCACTTTCTCCAATCTTTATTCTTCCTTTGCTCTGCCACTTTGTCTAATAATACCATTTGGAACACCTCCTCTTTAATTTTTGTTTTCGCGCTCTCCTTTTCTTCTGACCGGGATGAACATTGGTCGGCAGCTGTACAAATCTCAGTTGCTGGTCTTGCCTGCCAGCCGAGCATTACATACTTTAACTGCTTCTTAATCTGAGGTCTGAGTCCTTCCATTAGGAAGTTCGTCAACGCTCGTTGTGGTATTTCTTGTTCAACTTGGAAACCCCCATATTGCAAGAATGCCTGCACTAATCTATGCATGAATTCAGTCGCGCGCTCCCCCTGGCGTTGCTTTGTTTCATAGATCTTATCCCAATCTAACGTTGCCGGCCGCATTGCGCTCTCAATTGCATCATAGAGGAGCTGACGTGCAGTCTGCCTCTGTGCGGCAGTCCATGCCGCTGCTCCCTGTGGCTCCTCCTCTGGCCAATTACCATCCTGTTTAGCCCTTTTCCACACAAATGGGGACAGCACTGCATGGCACAATACTCCAATGTCTCTATGCGAGCAACGGTGTGCCTCAACCCACTGCATTATCAATTCCTTTGTTGCTCCCACATTCCCTCTCAGTTCTAGTACTCGCTCCTTCATCGATCTCAATTCACTCTCTCTAAACGGTCTGTACACCGATTGAGCTGGCCCTCCTGGGCCCGCTGGAATTATTTCTTGGACCGGGTAGGCAGAGGCTGTGGCCAGCAGTCCCATGGCTCCCAGGTCCGGATACAGACTTAGTGTGCTATTCACACGCGCAGGTGGAACACCTGCATTGTTTCCCTGGTCTTCCCACCTCTGCACTGCAGTTACAGGGGCGGGAAGATTTCCTTTACTTGCATCCCCTTAGTTTGTGCTCCAATTTTCTCGACTTTTTGTTCCACTAATTTTCTAGCCACCTCATTTACCTGTAAGGCTTCTTCTTCCCACATATCATACGCTCGCATGTCTGGCTCAGGTTTTATTTTATCATTCATTCGATGTTCTAGCCGGCTTGATAGATTATCTACGATTTCTGATCTTAGAGAACCCCACCTTGGGAATGGGTGTGGATCCCCTTTTGTCCACCTTTCCCACAATGCCAATTGAGTGCATGACTTAGGTCCATATTTTTCATACATTAATCCCGCAGCTGTATTCGGGGGTGGGGCATCTTTATCCACTATTGATTTTGACGTCTTATTTCCCATATTTCCTTATTTCACTGATCCTTCCTAGAGTTTTCTTGGGCCGGGTTAGTGTTCTCCGCCTGGGGTGTTTCTTCACACTCCCAATGCACACTTCCCGCTCCCTCACCCTCCCAACGGGGTTTTCACACCTTTCCCTCCTCTCAATCTCCCGTTCGGATCCTGGCCCTGGCGTATTCTTGGGTCTTCCCCACGGTCTCCCAAAGGAGTGTCCTGGGGTTCCCCTCAACCTTCCACTGGGCCCTTACCTTCCCGGGTACCCCTTTCCGATGTGCAAATAAACCTCCTTCTCCCCTGGTTCGTTTTGAAAGGGCAAGGACAGATCTCAGAGAGCAACGAGTATCCCCAGTGTGAGAAAGGAGGCAGCTTTCTTACCTTTTCCTTAAGCTGGCCGGCTCTTTCCTCCTTTGTCTCACCAGGGTTCTCGAGCTCCTCCTCGATCCGGCTTGCCCCCTTGCCGACTACGCCAATTGTCGAGATCCAGGTGAGGTCCACAGCGATTAAGGTCAAGCTTTGTTCATCACCGATCTTGGGAGAGAATGTTTATTTCACATCAGACATATGCATATGGAGACAACAGGCTTTGAACACAATAGTCCACCCAGCCTAATCCTCTGGTGAGCGGTCTTTCGGTACTGCCTTATATTCAATTTACTGCGACCTTTGAATGACTGCGTGTCAAAGAGGATTTATTACCATTCATTAATCTATTGCATTCTTCTGTCAGTACTGCTGATAAGAGAGCGCAGAGAGTGCAGAAACAACACCCTTGATTCCTTAAGGAATTTTAAAAGGTAGCCTCCTACATGTTTTTAGGCCTTAACAGTTCTGGGCAGTAGTCCAACAGATTCCAGGTAGCTCAGCTGCCCGATTAGCAAGGTCATTTGAACGGTCGACAAGGCCAGCTGTGTTGTAACAATGTCAAAACAAGTTTCTTGACAGTGCACAGATAAACTAATGGGAAGATTTATCCTTTCCCTCTTTCCAATTGAAACTAAAGAGTTTTAACCAAACACTAGTAGACATGTTTGGTTGCTGTTAGAGTACATACAATCCCCGACATATATATATATATATATATATATATATATATATATATATATATATATATATATATATATATATATATATATATATATATATATATTCTTCCTCTTTCAGCTTGCTCCCGTTAGGGGTCGCCACAGCAGATCAACCGTCTCCATTTCGCTCTATCCTCCACATCTTCCATTGACACTCCAACCACCCGCATGTCCGCCCTCACCGTATCCATGAACCTCTTCTTTGGCCTTCCTCTTCTCCTCCTGCCTGGCGGCTCCATCTTCAACATCCTTCTCCCGATATACTCCACTTCCCTCCTGTGCACATGTCCAAACCATCTCAATCTCGCCTCTCTCACTTTGTCTCCAAACCGTCCTACCTGCGCTGTCCCTCTAATATACTCATTTCTTATCCTATCCATCCTCGTCACTCCCAACGAGAATCGCAGCATCTTTAACTCTGCCACCTCAAGCTCTACTTCCTGTCTTTTTGTTCGTGCCACCGCCTCCAAACCATACAACATAGCTGGTCTCACTACCGTCTTATATACTTTCCCCTTCACTCTTGCAGCTACCCTTCTGTCACAAATCACTCCTGCAACTCTTCTCCACCCACTCCATCCTGCCTGCACTCTCTTTTTCACTTCTCTCCCACATTCTCTGTTACTTTTGACAGTTGATCCCAAGTATTTAAACCCATCCACCTTCCCCACCTCAACTCCTTGCAACTGCACCATACCACCACCCTCCCTCTCATTTACGCACATGTACTCCGTCTTACTCCGACTGACTATCATTCCTCCTCTCTCCAGTGCGTACCTCCACCTCTCAAGGCTCGCCTCAGCCTGCTCCCTACTCTCCCTACAGATCATGATGTCATCCGCGAACATCATAGTCCATGGAGACTCCAGTCTGATCTCGTCCGTCAACCTGTCCATCACCATTGCAAACAGGAAAGGGCTCAGAGTCGATCCTTGGTGCAATCCCACTTTAACCTTAAACCGGTCCGTCATTCCTACCGCACACCTCACCGCTGTCACACTGTCCTCATACATATCCTGCACGATCCTCACATACTTCTCCACCACTCCCGACTTCCTCATACAATGCCACAACTCCTCTCTTGGCACCCCATCATAAGCTTTCTCTAAATCCACAAACACACAATGTAACTCCTTCTAGCCTTCCCTATACTTCTCCATCAACATTCTCAAAGCAAACATCGCATCAGTGGTGCTCTTTCCTGGCATAAACCCATATTGCTGCTCACAGATTGTCACCTCTCCTCTCAACCGAGCTTCCACTACTCTTTCCCACAACTTCATGGTGTGGCTTAACAACTTTATCCCTCTGTAATTTCCGCAGCTCTGCACATCTCCCTTATTCTTGAAAATCGGAACCAGTACACTTAATCTCCACTCCTCCGGCATCCTCTCACTTTCCAAGACTTTATTAAACAATCTGGTTAACAACCCCACTGCCATCCCTCCTAAACACTTCCATGCCTCCACTGGTATACCATCTGGGCCAACCGCCTTTCCACTTTTCATCTTCTTCATAGCAGTCCTCACTTCATCCTTACTGATCCACCCCACTTCCAGATTCACTATCTCCACCTCTTCCAACCTTCTCTCTCTCTCATTTTCTTCATTCATCAGCTCCTCAAAGTACTCCATCCACCTTCTCAACACACTCTCCTCGCTCGTCAGCACATTCCCATTTGCGTCCTTTATCACCCTAACCTGCAGCACATCCTTCCCAGCTCGGTCCCTCTGTCTTGCCAATCTGTATAAATCCTTTTCCCCTTCTTTTGTATCCAACTTCTCATACAGCTCGTCATATGCCTTTTCCTTGGCCTTTGCCACCTCTCTTTTTGCCTTTCGACGCCACTCCTTGTACTCCTGCCGACTTTCTTCATCTCTCTGACTATCCCACTTCTTTTTCGCCAACCCCTTCTTCCTTATACTTTCCTGTACTTCCTCATTCCACCACCAAGTCTCCTTGTCTTCCTTCCTCTGTCCAGATGTCACACCAAGTACCTTCCTAGCTATCTCCCTCACAACTTCTGCTGTTGTTGCCCAATCATCCCACCCATCTTTACCACCATCCAACGCCTGTCTCACCTCCTCCCTAAATTTCACGCAACAGTCTTCCTCCTTCAGCTTCCACCATCTGGTCCTTGGTTCAGCCCTCACTCTCTTCCTCAACCTCACCTCTAAAGTCATCCTAAAGACCACCAATCGATGCTGTCGAGCTACACTCTCCCCTGCCACAACCTTACAGTCACTAATCTCTTTCAGGTTGCATCTCCTACTTAAGATGTAATCCACCTGTGTGCACTTTCCTCCACTCTTGTATGTCACCCTGTGTTCCTCCTTCTTCTTGAAATACGTATTTAATATATATATATATATATATATATATATATATATATATATATATATATATATATATATATATATATATTAACAGGGATACCCGTGCTCCGCACAGGAATCCCGTGGATGACGGCGGGTCTGAAGGAGTGTATGTCACAGTTAATTGTAAAATTGTAGAGGCTGCCACCATTATTATTTTTTTTCATCACCACTATAATATTATATTTTCCCCGCCATGTCTTATATGCAGAAGACTCGAGTTCAAAAATGTTAAGATTTATTGCCGCATCAGATAAAAAACCATAATTCCTCAACAATGTGAGGCTGGTTTCATGTCATCATTTGCGACTCAATTAATTCTCATTCTCTAGCAAAATCCGTTGGTCCCATGTCAATCGGCTGAACTTGAAATATTGACGTTAAGCAATCAGGTGATGACGTCGTAATTCGGAAACCGGGAAGTCGGAAGTCATTGTCTTCAATTAATTGCAGCATTTTTTTTCATTCTATTGCAAATGGCGTTGGCCCCATGTCAATCGGCTGAACTTGAAAAATTAACGTTACGCAATCAGGTGATGACGTCATAATTCGGAAACCGGGAAGTCAGAAGTCATTGTCTTCAATTAATTGTAGCATTTTTTTTTTCATTCTATTGCAAATGGCGTTGGCCCCATGTCAATCGGCTGAACTTGAAAAATTAACGTTATGAAATTAGGTGATGACGTCATAATTCGGAAGTACAATTCTTTTACATCGGGGCACTCCCGGGTACATGTTCTGTCAGCATCTGAAGTTTGGTGAGGATCAGTCCAGTACTTTTCGCGTGCATAGGTCACAGAGAAACACACACAGACATGCACACTTTCATATATATATATACATATATACATACATAAACATATATGGACACAAACAAATACGACATAATAGTGATCGAAGCTTTTCGTGCTGCACTCTTCAGGGTAAAAATCGCAGCAAGTGAAGAAGGAAGTGAAGGCACGTGCTTTATACGCAGGGCTCAATAAGGTAGACGTTGATTGGTTCAACCGTAATGACGTCACGGTCAATCCGAACGCCCATTGGTCGGCTCATCATCTTCACCTCGAGCTTCCATTGGCTGGAGCAGAGTTAGTCGATGATTGACGTTTGCAACCACATCCTGGAGAGAGGGGGGATGGGTTTTCCCTAAGGTCCATTCACCATTTGTTACCGTACTCCCCTTGATCTTTCCATGCTGAAAGAGACACAGAGATCGTACAACTTCCTTTTGACGACATAATATTGGATCGGTGGTAAGGATGAAGGTTGCTTCCAACATATGTAACTGAAACGAGCTCCAACCTCGGCTCAATATCCTGAACATATCTGCATTGTACTGGTCTGCACAGATAGGGTTTGCAACCAGGTGCTGTGCAATGGCAGATGTAGCAGGTACAGTGGCCGGTTGTTGCTGGATATTTCTACATGCTCGCACTGGTTGTGTTCTAACCCTTACAATCTTTCTTCGAATCGCCAAAGGGACGTGTTGTTTGATCCGATCAGCCAATCTTAGTGTTGTGCGGCCCACGTACCGAGCTTCACATCGGCACTTAAACTCATAAATAACATTGCTGGTTTGTGAGGTGGGTAGCACATCCTTGTTGACTGACGTCAGCAAACGGCGAGAGGTAAAGATTACTCGGGGTTACACAGCCAGAAACCTGTTGGACACAATATGTTTGATTTGTACTTCAAACCTTCATGATGATTGCCCTTTCCAGGCATCCTGATATTGACTGGACATTTGGCCGGACCAATCTTCCGATCAGTTGTCGTGTTTAAAAACTTGTGTATGTATCGCTTAACTATATGCTCAGGATAACCATTCTCACCAAGTATATTCATGATTTTGTCAATTTCAGCAGGAAGATTACAAGGTGAACAAATCCTCTGTGCTCTGTTAACCAGGATATTGATCAAGGCAATTTTGTACCTCGTGGAGCTGTAGGAGTCCCAACGAGTGTACTGCCCTGTGAAAGTCTGCTTCCGGTAGACGGATGTTGTGAAACCAAGGTTGTCCAAAAATCAACACGTCCAAAAACGGTAACGCGTTTGGCGATTCCAGCTCCGTGGTAAACTTCAGCGCTGGATGGAGAGTGTTGAGCCATGCCTGGAAATTGTCGCATGCCGTCCGAAACTCAAACAAAGCAAAAATGTCAACAACATACCGATAGTATACGATGGGGGAATCGACCCCTTGCCGGCCGACCAGTCAGTTTCTGCATTTCATGATAGCCTACAAAGATATTTGCAAGAGCTGGGCCTAATGGAGAACCCATGGCCACACCATCCGTTTGAACATACATCATGTTAAAACTGAATTCCACCTCCCTTGTTGCTGTGTTCATTAATTCCACGAAGACGTGTTCCAAGATCATCAGTTGTTCCAGATCGGTGTGATACAGCAAACGTGCGCATATCTCAATCGTCTCCGTCAATGGGACATTCATGAACAAGCTGTTAATATCAAAGGATGCCATGATGTTGTCCTCACTTGTCGGTGTTTTAGCTCCAATTGATTCTGCAAATGTGAAGGAATCCTTAATCACAGAATGAGAAAGTGAATCAAATACTGGTTGCAGTACCTCTCGCACCATATTAAAGTTCTGTAGTACCAAACATTTGTGTGTGTATGTATATATATATATATATATATATATATATATATATATATATATATATATATATATATATATATATATATATATATATATATATATATATATATAGATCTTCTTCTTCTTCTTTCGGCTGCTCCCGTTAGGGTCGCCACAGCGGATCATCCATTATGATCCGCATAGTGATTTGGCACATGTTTTACGCCGGATGCCCTTCCTGACGCAACCCTGGTCACCTCTTACGACACAGGGATATGGTACACCTATTTTAACCGGGGTATACACCGGCCCAGTATACTGGTACTCATTTCGCCGACCTCGGAAGGATGACAGGCTGAGTCAACCCCCTGGTGTATTAATTCAGTGGCTCAACGGGGCTTGAACTCAGGACCTCTTGGATCCCAAGCCGCTGCCCTAACCACTGCGCCAACACCAGGTATATATATATATATATATATATATATATATATATATATATATATATATATATATATATATATATATATATATTTATATAGCATATAAATATAGCATAATAATATTTATATAGCATATAAGTGCTGTGGACGGGTGCACGGAAAGCTTGGGGGGTATAGAGGCCCCGGAGACCCTTGTGGGGACACGAATCCCCAGTGTGGTTGTCCCTGTGTGTGTGGTGCAAGGTGTGAGTGCGTCCCCGTGTGTGGAAGCGACCCCGTGTGTGAGTGGTGTGGTGGCGATTGTGCCGGAGTGCGTGCTTCCCAGCACGCCGTGTGTGGATGAGGCACCGCGGTTGAGTGCCCCCGCGTGTGTGGGTGAGGCACCGCGGGTGAGTGCCCCCGTATGTGTGAGTGAGGCACGGAGTATGGATGAGACACCGCGGTTGAGTGCCCCCGCGTGTGTGGATGAGGCACCGTGTATGAGTGTCGCCGTGTGTGTGAGTGAGGCACCGCGGGTGTGTGCCCCCGTATGTGTGAGTGAGGCACGGAGTATGGATGAGACACCGCGGTTGAGTGCCCCCGCGTGTGTGGATGAGGCACCGTGTATGAGTGTCGCCGTGTGTGTGAGTGAGGCACCGCGTGTGGATGAGGCACCGCGGGTGAGTGCCCCCGCGTGTGTGGATGAGGCACGGAGTGCGAGTGAGGCACCGCGGGTGAGTGCCCCCGCACGCGTGAGTGAACGGCCGTGTGCAAGGTCGCTGTGTGCAAGGGAGACCGTGTGTGTGAGAGAGCGGTATGTGAGGGAGATGTCGGTTGGCATGCGGGAGCACGCAGCCGCGTCTCCCCGTGTGAATGTGATGGAGTGGACTGTGTGCGTCGTAACACGCAGGTGTGCGTGGGTGGAATGGAGACTGAGACGGCGACAGAGGAGAGAAAGCCGAGTAGCGGCTGTAGTTGTTTCGGGGACCGTGCCGGGTTCGCCCAGCAGTGAGCACGCGGTCCGTGCTGTGCAACGCACGAGACCACCACGTGCTCGCTTGCGAGAGTGAAGTCCCGGTCCGGAAACGCACGCGGTGGATTTGCCGATCCCGCGGACGGACAAAGTTTAGGCAGGTAAACGGATTTGGACCGGACGGGTTCTCCACGCGATCGTGTGTGTTAAGCTCCAACGGGCAAAGCACATGTGTTCGCGTGGGGAACCCCTCGAGACGTGGGGCTTGTGTTTTTTTTTTGCGCACGGTGACGTCATGGCTGCACGTGTGGTTGGAATCCGGCAGGAAGGGTATCTCTGCCGGATGGCACCGTCCAAGGAGGGACGAGGAACACGTGCAGCTGCATGACGTCACGGGCAGGTGCAAAGTGCGCGAGCTCTGAGTTGCCGCGCTGGTGATGCGCATGGGGAAAAAAAAAAAAAAAGCAAGCCTCACTTTCGGGTGCAAAGGATTCCTGGGCAAGGGGTGAAAGACCCCCTTACCTGGGCACAGGATGGAAACTAGTTAGGGGGAAGGGTTAGCTTAGTTAGACCGACTTCATGGGGCAGGGGTAAGTCCTCATGGAGTCCGTGGAATGGATTAGATAGAGGGATTGTAGCGAGATTTAGGTTGGGAAATAAAATGAATTTTTGAGTTAGGAGACAGTGACAGACTTGTGAATGTGTAGAGGGGACGTAGCTGAGCGACGTAGTGTTAAAAGGAACGTGCTGTAGTTTAAGGGACGACGTGGGAGCACGAGTTAGTTAGGGGATGTAGTTAGAAGGATGGCAGAGTTCAGTGGTGTGTGTGTTGAAGAGTTTGTGAGTGAAGTGGAAGCATGTGCTTGGTGAGTGAGTGAGGCCAGCGGGTCTGTGTGTGTGGAGTGAATGGGGAATGCATGGTGCGATGAGTGATTGGGGGGAGGAGTGACTCCCGCCCAAGGGACCCCGGGGTCAGTATAAAGTGAGTTAGGGGGTTAGTCAAATTGAAAAATGGAGGTTGTTTTGTTGTTGGTGGGAAAGTAGGCTCGAGACCCATTTGGAGGGGTGCAGGAGCCCTGTTGACGGGCTTGGGAGCGTGGCTGCGAAAGGTGAGTATCGCTGAGAGGGTACCCCGGGCACCAGGCTAGTCGGCCGCGGTAGGCCATGGGCCCGTGGGGGGCCGGGATAGAGTAGTGGGCACGGGTGCGCCTGCTTGGTGCGGGGGCCCGGGGCGCCATTAGCCGCGTGGGCAGTGTTGTGGGCACGGGTGACCCTCGGAAAGGGGCCCGGGAGGCCGGCCTGCCACGTGTGCGTTTCAGGGGAGGTGCCATGGGGGCACTCCCCGGTGTTAGGGAGCTGGTAGGCTCGGAGGCAGTGTAGTGCCCGGGGGTGCCATAGCGGGAGATTCGGCAGAGGGTCGTGCCTGCCAAAGGGAGCCACGTGTCCCAGCCAGGAGACCGTGTGAGGGCACGGAGAGAAAATTGGGGGCGAGGCCCGAAATTGTGAGGACACCAACACAGGCGACGGGAATCTGGGTTTATAGAACCAATAGTTTAAGCGAGAGGCGCTTGTTGAAAGCCCCGGGGTAGTTTAACAGTTAAATGGTTAGGGTAGATTAGGAGATGTACCCCTCCGCACCATCCATCCCCTCGCTGTCGTTGTGGGCCGCTGGACCCACTTGGTGTTAAGATCGCCGAACTCTGGGGAGGCCATTCTGAGGCTTCGTTGGGCCTCGACACAGGACGTTAGCTCTCCCTTATTCCCCTCCGGGAAGGGAACGTAGGGGTTGGGAGTAGGCTAGGTGACAGGATAGGTTAGCCGAACAAGGACGATAAAGGGGGTTAGGGGACGATTTATAGTGGGGGAGTAAAAATAAAAAACAACAAAAAAATAAGTTGGGGCTAAATTGGGGTTTGACAAATTAAGGGAGTGGGTATGTACAGTGACAGGCAAAGGCGATAGGTTGGGAGGGAGACAGGTAGGTAGGTCCGAGCCCGCCTTCCAAGTGGCCAGCACCACCGCACTCCCTCCACCAACCTCCACTGACGGCAAAAGCTGGCCAGCTTCATCTGCTGGCTGTGTTACTGCAAGGCGGAGGCCGGCCAACTTCATCGGCAGCTGTGTGCTGCAAGGCCTGTGCCGGCCAGTTCATCTGCTGGCTGTTTTTCTTCGAGGCCTGTGCCGGCAAGTTCATCTGCCGGCTGTGTTTGCCTGCAGCGGCCTTCTTCTGCGGGCTGTGTTTGCCTGCTACCTTTGCCATGCCATGCCCACTGCCCATGTTCACCAGCCCCGTTCAATTTTTGCTTTCCCCCCCCCCCCCTGTTCATTGCCATGTGCGCCAGGATCAAGGCAACAGTTTGCAAGCAGCAAGAACTGCCCTGTTGGCAGCTACAACACGGGCCTGCAGTGGCGGCCCGTGCACCGTGTTTTTGTTCATGCATCCATTCGTTGTGCTCATTGCGTGTGCCACTTGAGCTGGCACGGAGACTGTGTTTGTGCAGCCCATGCACCGTTGTGGTTCACTGCGTTCAGTTCGAAAGGGAAGGCCTTGGACTGCATGTGAGCAGCCAGCCACGTTCCCTGTCACCTGCATTGTTTGAGCCAGAGACTGCATGCGGGCAGCCTGGCTCCCTGCTAACTGCTTTCTTTTTGCAGAGTTCAGTGATCCTGGGCCATGGTTTAGTGTAAAATTTGTAAGTTAAGGTTAAGATGTACTGTAAATATGAGTGCGCCCCCGGCATGTATGTCTTAGCGCCGGCAATTTTATTTAAGTCGTCCGTGTGAGTGAGTTTGTTTAGATAGTTACGCAGCCCTCAGGTTATTTATTTTGGGGACACGAATACCATGAATGTCGCACTCAGGGATCCGTAGGTAAAATGTACTAGGGGAAAACTACACATGATGGCACACGAAAATTTGACGACTCGGGACGAGTCTGTAAAAAGGGGAGGGGGTAGTGTTGTGGTTACCAAATTCGCAAACCACCATTCAGGTCCCTTAGGTGAGGTATCTCGGCAAGTATATGTGTAGTTAGGCCCAAACCCGTTGTCTAGTGGGAATACATGTCATTTATGCGAGCTGCGACTCTTCAGGATAGCCGTTTTTCTTTTACTATCTTTATTTTGGACCAACCGCCATGATTACCACCACAACCACAACATCAACCACCAACCACAACGCCGCTTCACCACAACCGCCACGACCTTCACGTCACACCTCGCAGCCGTCGCATCGCCACCGTTCTTGCCCCGCTGTGGGTACCGGTGTTGGACTCGTGCAGGGCGCACGTCGAACAGCATGTACAAAATCACGGATTTTGTGCTTCAAAAACGGATCAAAAACGACACACGCCCACTTTTTGCCGTCCAATCGGTGAGCGAGGGGCGATTTGGCCCCGCCTCCAGAACGATCGATATATGCAAATTTGTGGATCAAAAAGCCTTCACGCCCACTTTTTCTCGGGCCAATGGGGAGCGAGGTGAAAGGTCAAAGGGAGGGGGTCAAAGGCGAAGCTACGGGGGGATAAAAGGACCGTGTTCGTCAGTCAAAGAGTGTGGAAGTCTGGAGCCCGAAGCCTGCAGTAGCTGGAGAAGCTGAAGAGAGTCGAACGAGGAGAGCCCAAAGAAGAGTCCAGGGTGGAGAGTCCAGAGGCGGAGAGGCGGCAGCGGCGAAGGCAGATGAGGGGGTGCTCGCGACGGTGCCGGGAGCTGCACGCCCGAGGAAGGCCGGCAGCGCGACCTGGCCGAGGTGGAGACGCACACCAGGGATAATAAAGATCCTCTATACCCCGAGCATCAGCAACCCCCTCCTGTTTCCCCCCGCGCTGAGATAGTGCGACCAAGGGGGCCCCTTTTCCCACCCCCTGCCTGACACTGTCCGCGAGGCCCACGGAGTGAGGCGCCATCGGCGCTCCGCGTCTCATCACCAGACGGGTAGGCGCGACCCGGTCTCGGCCTCAGGCCCGCCTCATCCTTGAGGGTATTTCTTTTCCTTGGTTTTGGGTATGTGTTGTCGGCGCCGTCTGTGAAGTAGAATTGTATAAGTGTTGCCGTGTGCTCGGTAGTCGGTATTAGCTCTGCACTGTGTTTTCACTTTTATATTTGCTTTTTGTGTAAATGGAATTGTGTTTTCTTTTTTTTTGTGTGCTTTTGGTGGAATTGTATTTGTGTGCTTCCCGTGTGCCGCGAATAAATGTGCTTTATTGTTGAACTGTTCTCCCGCTTCGCTTCGTCTTTTTCCCCCATTGAACCCTCATCTTGCTTCACGTAAAGGGTTGGTAGTGGGCTGAATACGCCCGATAATTAATCGAACCGTCGAGGTCGACGATAACACCGCTCGGTTATTCTGATAGTACGGAACGGGTCGCTTAAGTGGCCCGTGTCCGAAGTCGACCTGCGGCGAGGTGCGATCGCCCGGTCTACCCTCCGCGTGGGTACTTAGGTAGGTCGAATTTGGCGAGCAACCCTATCCCACGCGGGGGCTGATTGGCTCGATCGCGGTGAGACCGAAAGGTCCACCCGTGACTGGTTCCCGGCGTTAGTCCGAGAGGGTCACGACTGGATTGTCCGTCCGGTGGGCGACGTGCCGCGATTCGAGTTACGTGGCCGTTCGCACGCCGGCGGGCGCGAAGACCGCAACAATATATATATATATATATATATATATATATATATATATATATAAATAAATATATATATAAATATATATATATATATATATATATATATATATATATATATATATATATATATATATATACCTGGTGTTGGCGCAGTGGTTAGGGCAGCGGCTTGGGATCCAAAAGGTCCTGAGTTCAAGCCCCGTTGGGCCACTGAATAAATACACCAGGGGGTTGACTCAGCCTGTCATCCTTCCGAGGTCGGCGAAATGAGTACCAGTATACTGGGCCGGTGTATACCCCGGTTAAAATAGGTGTACCATATCCCGTGTCGTAAGAGGCGACCAGGGTTGCGTCAGGAAGGGCATCCGGCGTAAAACATGTGCCAAATCACTATGTGGATCATACGGATGATCCGCTGTGGCGACCCCTAACGAGAGCAGCCGAAAGAAGAAGATATATATATATATATATATATATATATATATATATATATATATATATATATATATATATATATATATATATATATATATGTCGGGGATTGTATGTACTCTAACAGCAACCAAACATGTCTACTAGTGTTTGGTTAAAACTCTTGAGTTTCAATTGGAAAGAGGGAAAGGATAAATCTTCCCATTAGTTTATCTGTGCACTGTCAAGAAACTTGTTTTGACATTGTTACAACACAGCTGGCCTTGTCGACCGTTTGAATGACCTTGCTAATCGGGCAGCTGAGCTACCTGGAATCTGTTGGACTACTGCCCAGAACTGTTAAGGCCCAACAACATGTAGGAGGCTACCTTTTAAAAATTCTTTAAGGGAATCAAGGGTGTTGTTTCTGCACTTTCTGTGCTCTCTTATCAGCAGTACTGACAGGAGAATGCAATAAATTAATGGATGGTAATAAATCCTCTTTGACACACAGTCATTCAAAGGTCGCAGTAAACTGAATATAAGGCAGTGCCGAAAGACAGCTCACCAGAGGATTAGGCTGGGTGGACTATTGTGTTCAAAGCCTGTTGTCTCCATATGCATATGTCTGATGTGAAATAAAACCTTCTCTCCCAAGATCGGTGATGAACAAAGCTTGACCTTAATCGCTGTGGACCTCACCTGGATCTCAACAATTGGCGTAGTCGGCGCGGGCAAGCCGGATCGAGGAAGGAGCTCGAGAGCCCTGGTGAGACAAAGGAGGAAAGAGCCGGCCAGCTTAAGGAAAAGGTAAGAAAGCTGCCTCCTTTCTCACACTGGGGATACTCGTTGCTCTCTGAGATCTGTCCTTGCCCTTTCAAAACGAACCAGGGGAGAAGGAGGTTTATTTGCACATCGGAAAGGGGTACCCGGGAAGGTAAGGGCCCATTGGAAGGTTGAGGGGAACCCCAGGACACTCCTTTGGGAGACCGTGGGGGAGACCCAAGAATACGCCAGGGCCAGGATCCGAACGGGAGATTGAGAGGAGGGAAAGGTGTGAAAACCCCGTTGGGAGGGTGAGGGAGCGGGAAGTGTGCATTGGGAGTGTGAAGAAACACCCCAGGCGGAGAACACTAACCCGGCCCAAGAAAACTCTAGGAAGGATCAGTGAAATAAGGAAATATGGGAAATAAGACGTCAAAATCAATAGGGGATAAAGATGCCCCACCCCGAATACAGCTGCGGGATTAATGTATGAAAAATATGGACCTAAGTCATGCACTCAATTGGCATTGTGGGAAAGGTGGACAAAAGGGGATCCACACCCATTCCCAAAATGGGGTTCTCTAAGATCAGAAATCGTAGATAACCTATCAAGCCGGCTAGAACATCGAATGAATGATAAAGTAAAACCTGAGCCAGACATGCGAGCGTATATGTGGGAGGAGGAAGCCCTACAGGTAAATGAGGTGGCTAGAAAATTAGTGGAACAAAAAGTCGAGAAAATGGGAGCACGAAATAAGGGGAAGCAGGTTCGAGTCCTGTATTCTGTGGTAATAAAAACAGGTTCGAGTCCTGTAGAAACGAGGGAACAGGTTGGAATCCTGTACCATAAAGGGGAGGGTTAAAGGCCCGTCCATAAGAGAGAAGGCTAAAGGCGATTGAGTAGAGCGGGACTTTGATCCTGCACATTAAAGAGAGGAAAGAAAGCGATCAGGCGGTATGCAAGAAAGGGGAATTTTGATCCCGTGATAAAAGGAGATAAGACTAAAGCTTTAGGCTGGTGACAAGTTAAGAACATAAGATGGGGAATAACTCTGCAAAGAACATAGAGTTACCCAAAGGAACAACACTTAAAGTTACCGGTGAAAGTGGAAAACACTGGAGAGCGTTTGCAGCGTGGCTAACGGAGTCACAAAGAGAGACAGGACGTAAGCGATTTGATTCAGAGGGAATCTTGAACCAACGGGAAAAGAACACAAGGTTAATGAGCCAGGAGAAGGGCTGTTTGTAGAGTTACCTGTTTGGATGTATTTGTGAATACAATGTGGTGGGGAAGGTTGAGTTTTGTGTTAGACGTAAGTTGAGTGTTCCAACCTGGAACTTGTATGTGTGGAACAACTTGTATGTTTGTATGGAGATAATGATTGGTCGTCATCGTAAATGTGAAGACTTTGGACGAGGTGAATTGCGCACACC
Organism: Eptatretus burgeri; assembly: GCF_056783735.1. NCBI lineage: Eukaryota > Metazoa > Chordata > Myxini > Myxiniformes > Myxinidae > Eptatretus > Eptatretus burgeri. The sequence continues at coordinate 104,554,298 of NC_140967.1, read as the reverse complement.
AAATCCGGAGGAAGGACGATGATGACTGATTCTGCACGTGTTGTTAATTCAGTGATGGGCAAATGTCATTTTGAGAGTGTGTGTGTGTGTGTGTGTGAGTGTGTGTGTGTGGGTGTGTGTCTGTGTGTGTGTGTGTGTGTGTGTGTGTGTGTGTGTGTGTGTGTGTGTGTGTGTGTGTGAACTCGATGGGGAATTGAATAATAAAAACCACTTCAGCAGACAGTTTGGGGATTATGTGTGAGAATTTCCTACAGTACTCGTGCTGTGTGTGGGATGTCAAATGGACCAACGTTCGGGTTTTCTCATGGTCCGATAAACTCTGTATGCTGTTTTGGCTTTGAACACCGTACAAGATAAATGGATGGTCTCCACGGAGCATCATTTTGATTTCAAATTCAAATTCAGTTCTGTTTCCACTTTGTATGTTTCGTAAGGCTGATCGACGTTACGGGTTCGTTTTAACGTCAGTTTCAATTCTGGTTTCATTGTTGGGGTCATTAAGCATGTTTTATACTTGATTTTCGTAAATCTGAAGAAAAAAAAACTTATTTTATGGGGTTTTGCGAGTCACGTGACGTGCCGTCGGATTTAACAGGCGCGCCGAAAGCACGAAATCGTCCCATCGAAGGACAGCTTATCGTGAGGGTTTACGAGATGGATTAGCACATGTTACAAAGTTTGGAGACGCCCTTCATAGGATTCTGTAAAAATTCCGATTTAAAACGAACGTATTTGAGATGTCGTCAAATATTTGTTACGCGAGTTTGATCGTAAAAACCAACGCGCTGAGAAGACGTATTGCTCATGTGAGTGCGTGATGACGTAATCACGCATGGGCCCAGCGCGCTTTGTCAAACTTGAAAGTGTAATTAACACCCTGCTGTGAACGTGCCTGTGTGTCGAGCAATGTACGAGAATTTCTCGAGGCGGCTGATCTTGAAAATGGTGGACAAACTAGATTTTAAAGAGATAGCTTTGTGGTAAAATTAATTAATAAGGACATTAACGTTGACGTTTCAAAGCATCGCTCGATTTTTTGTTTCGGGGCGAGTGCACGCGCTATCGAAACATGGAAGCGACAATGCTTTGAAACAAGGCTGTGATATATGTTTGTTCTGGTTGTTGTTGTTGTTGATTGGGCTTCGTGACGAAAAAAAAAAAAAAAAAAAAAAAAAGACGCGGAAGAGGCGCAGGACCGAGGGATTTAGGATGGATGGAAAGGGGGATTTTAAATGCTTTGAACAAGGAAGGGATTTTATTTAATGTGGGTTTATCTTTTAGCCGCGTCTCGCGTCGCGAATGCCGGCTCTAAGAGAGCTCCGCGTTGTTCTTCTTCTTCTGGTGAAGACAAAACCTTTAGGACGTGGCTCTTGGACACATTTGTCCTTGTTTACATGTCAGACATCCAAGAACAAGGACAAGGACGTTTGGTAGGCTACGCACTTATCAGGATAGAGGTGTTTTTGTGAAAAATTACGGGTGGAGCTCGTGCTGTTTGAACACGCAGCCATCGTGGGCCTTGACGAGGGAGCGTTTCGATTCTCTGCCTGTCGGGGTCGAGCTGTTTGTCTGGAAGCGGACAGAAAAGCATGTCTGTTGTCTTTATATGAGCCTCTATCTGTCAGGATAAATTCATTGGATTTGGGAAGCATAAGCGGAATTAAAGGGATGTAGAGGAATGGAATTGGCTTTGCACTGCACTCACTGTCGACTACGATGAAAACAGGGCAGGATTATGAATACGTGGCCAAAGCACATAGAGATTACACCGTCAAATGCACTCTGATGAAAACCAACCGATGGATTGGGAAGGAAGGAGCGGCGGTGGAGGTGAAACAAGCCGCCAGAGAGCGCGAACTAATGAAGCACAGAGAAGGACTAACACCGCACATCTAAATGGCAGTTAGTAACAGACATAGTGCAGGGGAGTTAGGAAGAATGGTGAACAGATTGAGATGCGCCCCAGAACCACAAGATGGAGCAACGAACACCAGAACACTTTACAGGCCGTCAGACAAGGAGATGGATGGAAGGTATGCTTGCCTGATCAAAATCTACAGTAGTGTACAGTAAGGTCTCTGGCCTTCACATCCACTCACCATGCACCCAGAGCAACTTCCAGTCCTGCAAGCTCTAGTCATGGTGGGAGCCTCGTACGGAGGTATCATTTAAAAATAATCTTTTGCACAAATACTTGTCATTATGTTGCAGTTGACTGCAGTGTTCAGTGCAGTGGTATGCTGTAAACCTTGTAGTAACGGAGACAGTGACAGAACCTTTGACGACACAACATGCAACTCCTGGTACTGACACTACTCCTTTGTGGGGGGGGGAGGGACCTATCACTAGGCAACACACTAACACACTCAAGCCAAAGAAACCGTATACACCTCCGTGGCAAAGGGGGACGTCAGAAAATGCAGAAAAGACAGAAGTGGCTTGGCAGAACAAAACGCAAGACAAAACCCAGCGGGGGCACTTTGCACAAATAGGATTCATATGGGGTCAACACGCATCTCTAATTACCCAAGTTCCATGGGCCCCGAAAGAACCCTTTTGGAGTACAGTTGTGAAATCTTGTGAAAATACAGTAACCTCCCGGAGAAGAACACATTTCACTTATAGGTGTTTTCACCTATAAGGCTTGAAGCTCTCACCAGCGATCGAGTGGAACGCAAGGAGGGTTACGCAGGGTGGAGATCTATATTTCATGACTGGGGAGACTGGTTACTGCGCCTGGTAGGGGCAGCAATCCTAATCGTTGTGGGAATCATTTTTGGAGTATTTCTGATCAAACGTCTCATTTCCATTTGTCTAAAGAAATGCTGTGAAGCCTCACCCCTCACCCAGGCCATCATAATAATTAACAGCGAACTCAGGGAGGAAGACCCCGAGGACCTCTGTATGGGGCCACAACCCGACCCGACCCCCCACCAGCTGAGGAGCCAACAAGGTGTTCTGGCGGAGGGGCGCCCTGGGGAAGACTCTTCCAGGTATTGCTGATTACTCAACGAACTTTCAAATGAAAAGGTAAGCCAAACATGGACTCACGCATCTCACTACACATGAAGATACAGGAAGTTGTAACAAGAAAGAAAGGAAATCTACAAGTAAAATGCTGATGGAGGTTTATGATAGATGTGGCAGTGTTTTGACTAGCATATGCATAATCGTGGAAAATGGACAATACCAGGTAGTGAAGGCATGTATGGAAAATACTTGTATGACCCTTATATGTAAATATGCATCTCATGAGACTTTTGTCTTCTAGCGCAAGTTGAGAAAGGAGCTTACACCATGCCTTGAGCGCTCACAGTGCTGCTCACCCATTAATACATTTGCATATTGTAAATATTATTGTTGTAATTAGTGTCAAGTATAATTGCCTAAATAATAATGTTGCTGTTAATATTGTATAGACTTGTAGTGCCTTTAATATTGTGTGGACTTATATTACTGATGCTTTTCAAGGTAATTGCCCAAAAGGCCATTGGAAAGTGTTTTTCAGGATGGACAACAAAGCCCAGTACCCAGCTAGTACAGACGGAGATGGCCCCGGTGAACACCGCTGGACTGCTGCCATCCTCAAACCTCCCTGCACTTACACCTACCCCCCCTTACCCAATACTATGTACCCCACCCATGTCACCCCAACCCATGAACAATGAAACATATTGTAACCTTGCAGTAGTCGCCGATCCATTACTTTGGCTTCCTCCGAGTGATGGACTGAACAATTGCTTCAACTCACATTGGACGAATGTCTTTCGTTGCTTGCACCAATTGAAGGGCTAGGTAGAAATACCATTTGATTTGCCTTGTTGGTAATTGCTGGCAGGTTGTGCCTTCATTATACTCTGGCTTGTAGTTTATCAAATATTCTTTTGCTTTGTTCATAAAGAACATTACATTTATATACTTTAACACTGCCTTACTTGTTGTTCATGAAGTCCATTAAGCGGCAATATATATAATCAAATATTTAATGGAACGTATATTCCTGTATAACTTCATTCTTGTTTAGCCATGAGCAATTCTTGTACGAACAGCTTTTGGGAGTGCTTGGCTTCCTTATATTCTATGTTTAAATGTTGCGATATTTCCCGATTTCCCTTGTTGAAGACTTGGGGTGTTAGTGGACCGGTTGGAAAGTGGGTAGGAACCCCCTTTTGGGCTAGGGGGTGCAGCTGGAACTCCCGATCGTTTTGGACCATCTGGAGCTAAACATAAGGATGGCCCACCCACTAGGGGTTGCTATCTGCTGACCTGCCGGCCTGCGGATGCTCCTTTTCTTCATTTGTAGTTTCTTTTGCAAATGTTTCAAAGAAACAAGAGGAGGGAAATGTCGGGGATTGTATGTACTCTAACAGCAACCAAACATGTCTACTAGTGTTTGGTTAAAACTCTTGAGTTTCAATTGGAAAGAGGGAAAGGATAAATCTTCCCATTAGTTTATCTGTGCACTGTCAAGAAACTTGTTTTGACATTGTTACAACACAGCTGGCCTTGTCGACCGTTTGAATGACCTTGCTAATCGGGCAGCTGAGCTACCTGGAATCTGTTGGACTACTGCCCAGAACTGTTAAGGCCCAACAACATGTAGGAGGCTACCTTTTAAAAATTCTTTAAGGGAATCAAGGGTGTTGTTTCTGCACTTTCTGTGCTCTCTTATCAGCAGTACTGACAGGAGAATGCAATAAATTAATGGATGGTAATAAATCCTCTTTGACACACAGTCATTCAAAGGTCGCAGTAAACTGAATATAAGGCAGTGCCGAAAGACAGCTCACCAGAGGATTAGGCTGGGTGGACTATTGTGTTCAAAGCCTGTTGTCTCCATATGCATATGTCTGATGTGAAATAAAACCTTCTCTCCCAAGATCGGTGATGAACAAAGCTTGACCTTAATCGCTGTGGACCTCACCTGGATCTCAACATATATATATATATATATATATATATATATATATATATATATATATATACATATATATACATACATATATATATATACATATATATACATACATATATATATATACATATATATATATACATACATATATATACATACATATATATACATATATATACATACATATATATATATATATATATATATATATATATATATACATACATATGTTAGGATGCATCAAACGCCCCCTTTTTTGCGAAAGTTTGAAAAACATAACGGCGATAGGACAGATGTGTTTGAATACATGAAAAAACATTTCTCAATTTTTTCAGAATTTTCGGTCATCATCTTGGGGGTCCACATCGGGGTCAAATTTCAGGCACGCAGCTCCTGCGCATTTTTCATAATAAGTGTTATTTTTCACTGTAGAGTGATCAAAACTTGTATCTGGCAGTGAAATAATTCTGACATATCGATGTACTGCTCGATGTACATATCGATATATACTGACATAACAATATATATATATATATATATATATATATATATATATATATATATATATATATATATATATATATATATATATATATATATATATATATATATATATATATATATTGTTCCGAATTCTGGCCCGCCTGGGGTGCGAGCGATTGCATAACTCCAATGGCAGCCGCGCCGCCCACCGGAACGGACAATTCAGTCGTGACCCTCCCGGAACAACGCCGGGAGCTAGTCACGGGTGGGTCTTTTGACCTCACCACAATCGTGCCAATTGGCCACCCGTGCAGGATAGGGTTGTTCGCCAAACTCGACCTACCTAAGTACCTGCGCGAGTAGTTAACCGGGCGATTGTACCTCGCTGCTGGCCGGCCTAGGACACGAACCGTTTAAGCGGTCCGTTCCGTGCTTTAGTGATAACCGAGTGGTGTTATCACCGACCCCGACAGATGTGATTCTATTTACTGGGTGCTTACACCCTTCCACCAATTCCTTCCGTGATACAAGATGGAACTTTCAAACAAGGGAAAAGACGCAACGAAACGGGGAACAGTTCAACAAGCACATTTGTTTCACACTCAGACAAGGCACGTATTTACAACCATACAGTAAATCATGCACGCAAGAACAGTAACACAGTGAAAGCAATTGAAGAGTTACAACCAAATATTTATTCACACATTCACTTAAACAGGTTTACTTTACAAGACGGCGACACCACATGCACATGCACAGAAGCAAAGAAAAGCCACCCTCAAAGACAAGGGTGGCAGACAGGTCCGTGGACCAAATGTACGTGAAACCTGGATGAGCGGCCAGGTCCACAAGGGCGCGAGGGCGGGAGGGCGGGCAAGCCGCAATGTCAGCATAGCCGCGCCTGACTTCGTGCCCCTGGTGTGGCCGGTGAGCTCTCTCCGGCGTTCTCCGCGCAGGCACGTGTTTCACAGTCGGCACCACGGTTGGGGAGGGGAACGGACGGGGTTACCGGCACTCTCTCAGCGCAGATGGGGGGGGAATTGTTGATGCCCGGTATGGGGAGGGTTGTTGATGCTCTTTCAGCAATGTCGATGCCCTCCTGGTGAGACGGGAGTTATCGGCGCTCTCTCAGCGCAAAGATCGGTTTGGGAGAGGGGAACTGCTGCCGCTCCCTTCAGCGATTTGGCGCTCTGGACCGCACTGGTTCCGGCAAAACTCCTCCTGGCTGTGGCCTCCACAACGCCCCTTCTCCGGCGGTGGTCCCCACTCAGCCCTCTGGCTTGCCTCTGAGCCGTTCTCCGCGTCCCTGCTCCACTCAGCAACTCACCCTAATCGCCCCTCAACTTCGACCTGAGCTTCGTTCCGAAGATGCTTCCTCTCCATCGACCGTCCCCCGTCTGCCCCCGTCTGCCGCGAGCTCCGTTGTGCTCGCCCTTATATAGGCTGGGGGAGTGGAAAAATCCAACCCCCGACCTGTGACCTTCGACCTCTGGAAAACGTACCTGGTTGAAATCACCAGGGCCTTGCCCTGTCAGCGTGACCCCTGACCCCGGCAAAGCCGACGTGGTAGGAATCACCAAAGCCTCGCCCTGTCAGCTTCAGCTTTACCCCTTTGAGCTGATGGTGGTGTTTAGCCCCGACCGCGCGGTTTCGATCCGGCTGCAGCGATGTGTGTGTGTGTGAGTGTTTCGCCGGGGCTTTTGTCCCGCCGAACCGATGCATGTAGTAATGCACAGTCCGTCCGCCACGCGGCTTCGTTTTGCCCGATCAGCCGATGTGTGTATGCGGGTTTCGCCGGGGCTTCTGTCCCGCCGAACCGATGCGTGTAATGCATCGAGTCCGTCCGCCACGCGGCTTCGTTTCGCTCGACCAGCTGATGTGTGTATGCGGGTTTCGCTGGAGCTTCTGTTTCGCCGGGGCTTCTGTTCCGCCGAACCGATGCGTGTAATGCATCGAGTCCGTCCGCCACGTGGCTTCGTTTCGCCCGACCAGCCGATGTGTGTATGTGGTTTTCGCCGGGGCCTTTGTCCCGCCGAACCGATGCGTATAATGCATCGAGTCCGTCCGTGAAGGAGTTCATATGCAAATTTGAGGATCATATCGGGTTTGGAGGTGGGGCTACACCACCTGATGCTCAGCTATTGGACGGATGAAAAGAGGGCGTGTATGATTCCTGATCCGACTTCTCCTTCAAAAGGATCCCATTCACAACCAATGGCACGACGTTCGGTAACGTGTTCTATTTCTCTGTTCAAATCATGTCTGGACGTGGTAAAAAAAATCACCGAACGGGCTTTGGACAGCGCGACTTCGGTGTTGACTCTGGCACGAAGGCGACTTCTTGTTTGCGGGTGGTGTTTGTTGATGGTTGTGGAGGGAGAAAGGTGAAGGTGGTGGGGGTTTGCTGTGGTGGTTTGGGGATGGTGTTGGTGGTGGCGATCTGGTTGTTGGGGGATGCTTGCTCCAAAATAATGATAGAGAAAAGAAAAACAGCTAACTCAAAGGATCACAGCCCTGTGAACATGGAAATTCACTTTAAACAACGGTGGGGAAATCTAACTACACATATACTTATCGGTATAACTGACCTGAGGACCTTCATGGTGTCGCACCAATTTCCACAGCCGCAACAATGTATATATAATATATACACACGAGGTGTGTTCAAAAAGTATCCAACCATAATTTTTCGTGTGTAAACAAATGAAGCTAGGGAGGCGTGGTTTGGTGCACGTATGTAGGTGATCCTAATCCGTATGCGTGAATATTTTCCCACCTGCAGAAGCTGTCAGTCGCCGACAGACCGCCGATGAGTGAGGAAGTGTAAGTGAGCGCCATCGGATTTTCGTTTTTGACAAAATGACGGATCACTGTGGTCTCATCACCAGTGATCACTGTGTTGAAGAAGTTGGGATCGCTGTTCAGTCTCCAGCATGTCCTGTGCGATCTCGAAACGGAGTTGCTTCTGCTCGATCGTTAGCAGCTTTGGCACGAACTTCGCTAAAATTCTCCTTAAGCCCAAATTCTCAGTCACAATGGAATGAACGGATCCAATGCTGACGCCCGCCTCGTCTGCAAGTTCTCTGATCGTGATTTGACGGTCCTGCATCAGCAGGGTCCTCACTTGATCAATGATGATCTCATTTCAGGATGTTGAGGGCCTTCCAGAACGTGCTTCACTTTCCACTGATGTGCGACCATCTTTGAAGCGGTTGTACCACTCTTATCTGTGTGGTGCCCATTGCTTCGTTCCTGAAGGCCTGTTGAATCTTGTGGATCGTTTCCACTTGGGAATCTCCAAGCTTTACACAAAATTTGATGCAGTAGCGTTGTTCAAGTTTTTCCGTCATTTTGTCAAAAACGAAAATCCGACGGCGCTCACTTACACTTCCTCACTCATCGGCGGTCTGTCGGCGACTGACAGCTTCTGCAGGCGGGAAAATATTCACGCATACAGATTAGGATCACCTACATACGTGCACCAAACCACACCTCCCTAGCTTAATTTGTTTACGCACGAAAAATTAAGGTAGGATACTTTTTGAACACACCTCGTGTGTGTGTGTGTATATATATATATATATATATATATATATATATATATATATATATATATATATATATATATATATATATATATATATATATATATATATATATATATATATATATTGTTGTGGTTACCAAATTCGCAAACCACCATTCAGGTCCCTTAGGTGAGATATCTCGGTAAGTATATGTGTAGTTAGGCCCAAACCCGTTGTCTAGAGGGAATAAATGTCATTCATGCGTGCTGCGACTCTTCAGGATAGCCATTTTTCTTTTACTATCTTTATTTTGGACCAACCGCCATGATTACCACCACCAACCACGTCTCAACAGTCATCACAACATCAACCACCCACCACAGCGCCGCTTCACCACAACAGCCACGACCTTTACCGTCACACCTCGCAACCGTCGCATCGCCACCGTTCTTGCGCCGCTTGTGGGTACCGGTATTGGACTCATGCAGGGCGCGCGCCGAACAGCGTGTACAAAACCACGGACTTTCCGCTCCAAAAACGGATCAAAAACGACTCACGCCCACTTTTGTTCCGTCCAATCGGTGAGCAAGGGGCGATTTGGCCCCGCCTCCAGGGCGTTGGAGGGCGGTCGCTATATGCAAATTCATGGATCAAAATGCATTCACGCCCACTTTTTCTCGGGCCAATGGGGAGCAAGGTGAAAGGTCGAAGGCAGGGGGTCAAAGGCGAAGCCACGGGGCTTATATAAGCGGCTGCGTTCGTCAGAAAAGTGTCGTCGTCGTGTGCGTTGGAGTTGAGTGCAGTTGGGAAGTTCGCAGGAGGAAGAGTTCGGTGTTGGAGTCGGAGCGAAGAGGACGGAGCTGTGGAGAGGCGGCGGCGGCGAAGGCAGACGAGGGGGTGCTCGCGTCGGTGCCGGGAGCTGCACACCAGGGAGGCCGACGGCGCGACCTGGTCGAGGTGGAGACGCTCGTCGCGGGACCCGAGGCAGAGTAAAAATCCTCCTTTCCCCGAGCATCAGCAACCCCCTCCTGTTTCCCCCCGCACTGAGATAGTGCGACCAAGGGGGCCCCCTTCCCACCCCCTACCAGACACTGTCCGCGAGGCCCGCGGAGTTGAGGCACCACCGCCGCTCCGCGTCTCATCACCAGACGGGTAGGCCCGACACGGTCTCGGCCCCAGGCCCGCCTACCCCCTCATCCTGGAGGGTGGTTCTCTTTTCTTTTGCTTTGGGAATGTGTGTTGTCGGCGCCGTCTGTGAAGTAAAATTGTATAAGTGTTGCCGTGTGCTCGCGTAGTCGGTATTATATCTGCATTGTCGCATTTGCTTTTTGTCTTCCTCTTTTCTATGTGCTTTTGGTGGAATTGAATATGTGTGCTTTCCGTTCATCGCGAATAAATGTGCTTTGTGTTGAACTGTTTCCCGCTTCGCTTCGTCATTTCTCTCATTGAATCCTCATCTTGCTTCACGTAAAGGGTTGGTAGTGGGCTGAATACGCCCGATAATTAATCGAACCGTCGAGGCCGACGATAACACCGCTCGGTTATCCCGATAGTACGGAACGGGTCGCTTAAGTGGCCCGTGTCCGAAGTCGACCTGCGGTGAGGTGCGATCGCCCGGTCTACCCTCCGTGTGGGTACTTAGGTAGGTCGAATTTGGCGAGCAACCCTATCCCACGCGGGGGGCGATTGGCTCGATCGCGGTGAGACAGAAAGGTCCACCCGTGACTGGTTCCCGGCGTTAGTCCGAGAGGGTCACGACTGGATTGTCCGTCCGGTGGGCGACGTGCCGCGATTCGAGTTACGTGGCCGTTCGCACGCCGGCGGGCGCGAATCCGTAACACTGGTGTCAGAAGTGGGATACAAACTCATCGCCCTCCTCGCGGCACTGGTAACGGAGAACGGGAAAACGGGCTCTCCTGTCTCCAATTAAATTCACGGGAATCGGTCCAGGGGTGAGAGGAGTGACCCCCGATTCCCTCCAAATTACGAGCGAGCTAAATTAACCCTTTAAGAGAAGCAAGATGGCGTCTCAAGGCGAGCGGGAGCCGGGGGTATTAGGTATGTGTCGTCATGTAGGATCCATGGCCCAGGTCGGTTCTTTTTATAATTATAACCCCACCACTAACTGTGGTCAGTGGGAGCGGCTTGAGCACGAACCTTGCCGGCAAACGGAGTCGCACAATGGCAGCACGGAGCGGGCTGATATTAATGGCCCAGCACGAGGCGTGAGCTCCCAGTCACCGGTTCAAGGCACGTGGTCACGGCATGTGCCATGACAGGTGTGGCAGGATGACTATGCGAGCATTGGCAGGCTTCAGGCACAATTGGGGGATGTCTTGGAAAAGGTGAAGCGTTATGAAGAATATATCGAGGAGGTGCAACGTGGAGTGGACGAGTCACAACGGCATGCAGACGCGCTTCAGAAAAATTACGTGTACAGGGGGACACAGCGATTGGACGATTTACTGGAACGAATTCGGTGGCAAAAACATAACTTGGCCAATAGAGTCGACAAATTACGTGGGAAAAAGAATTTGGTAGTGTTTTATACCCGTCAGTTGGAATATGCGAAGAGCAAACTGAACAAAAGAATAGAGGAACAGCAGATTGGTATCTCCCAGGAAAGGAAACAATGGGAGGAAGAATGGAAAACCGAGCTCGAAAAGAAACAAAAGGAGCACGACTTGGAAGTAAAACAATTAATGGAAAAATTATTGGAGCAAGCAAGGCGGTTCAAAGAACTGGAGGAGAGAGTGAGGGAAATACAGTTGGAGGAGAAAAAATGTGAACACGATGGGGAGTTGGAACAATTGAAGGAAGAGATAAGAACAGGCAATCAGGAAAGAGAAAGCCTAGAATGGAAGATAAAAAGAGGAGAGAGACAGCTCGAGGAAAGGGCGGAGGAATTGCTGGAAAAGTCAGAACAGTTCGAAGAACTGCAGGGAGAATTGAGGGAGGAAGGAGAAAGGAAAACAAAGCTCGAAAAGGAAAAACGCAAACAAGATGGGGAATTGGAACTACTGAAGTGAGAGGTAAGGGCAAGCCAGTTTAAAAGAGAAATCCTGGAAGGGGAGATAAGAATGGGAAAGGAATGGCAGAAAAAACTAAATGAATACAGTAAAAAAAGGGACGAATTGAGGAGGGAAGCGGTGGAAAGAAGAGATGAAATGAGTGAAGAAGCACGCAAATTGAGAAAGGAATTGGAAACAAAAACTTCTGAGATACTGAAACACGAAAACAAAGAAAGAGGATTACAAGACGAACTGAGGATGTTAAAAGAGGAAAGGAAGAAAACAGAGAATGAAACGTTAAGGAACCACACTGAGCAGATTGAACAATTCGAAGCCAAAGCAAAGTCGGAGTGTGCGGAGATGAGAAAGGAATTGGAAAAGAAAGCTTCTGAGTTACAGAAACACCAGAACAAAGAGAGGGAATTACAAAACGAGTTGAGGATGGTGAGAGAAGAAAGAACGACAACAGAGAATGAAACGTTAAGAAACCACACAGTACAGATCGAACAGCTGGAAGCGAAGGCCAGATTAAAGAATGAGGAACAAGAAAGAGTACTGAAAGAACAAGGAATGAGACAGGAGAAGGAAATCAGCCAACTGAAGGAAACCACGAGATTGCAGAATGAGATGCAAGAAAGAGTAATGATGGAAGAACGAATCAGACAGGAGAAGGAAGTCAGCCAACTGAAAGAAATAACGAAATTGCAGAATGAGGAACAAGAAAGGGTACTGAAAGAACAAGGAATGAGACAGGAGAAGGAAATCAGCCAACTGAAGGAAACCACGAGATTGCAGAATGAGATGCAAAAAAGAGTAATGAAGGAAGAACAAATCAGACAGGAGAAGGAAGTCAGCCAACTGAAAGAAATAACGAGATTGCAGAATGAGGAACAAGAGAGACAGTGGAATAAAAAACTGAAAGAGTATGAATTTGAAACGGAACGACAAAAGGAAAAAAATAGGTTGGAATACGAGGAGAAGTTGAAGGAGCAAGGAATGAAGCAGGAAGGAGAAATCAGGAGATTGAAGGACACAAGGAGATTGGAGAGGGAAGAACGAGAGGAACAATGGAATAGAAAACAAAAAGAACATGAATCTGAGGTTGACCAATTGAAAGAAAAGCTGAGGCTGGAGTACGAGGAGATAGACAAAGAACAGCGAATGAAACACAAAATGGAGATGAACCAAATGAAGAAAACCATGAAACTGGATAAGGAAAGACGGGAGAGGAAACGAGGAAGAGTAATTAGACAGCAGCAAATGAAACACAAAAAGGAGATCAACCAAATGAAGAAAACCATGAAACTGGAGAAGGAAGGACAGGAGAGGAAACGAGGAAGAGTAGTGAGAGAACAGCGAATGAAACACAGGAAGGAAATGAGCCAATTGAAAGAAACAATGAGATTGGAAAACAAAGAGCAGGAGGCACAGTGGGAGAGAAAACAACAACTATATGAGTGTGAAATTGAACAACTAAAACGGAGAGCGAAACTGGAGTCAACGGAGATTGAGGAGCTCCGGAGGGAGAACGAACAGCTAATGGGGCTCAGAGAGAAAGAACGACTCAGATGGGAAGGAAAAAGGAACCAGGAAGAGACAGAAATAAGGAACAAGGAGAGAAAATGTATAGAGACACGGGAGACAAGAGACGAGGTGAAAGGAATTGCGAGGGAGAGAAGAGAACAATTAAGACGGAAAGCAAGGATGAGGTACGCAGAGATAGTGAAAGAGCAAGGAGTGAAAAACAGGAAAGGACGGGAGCGATTGAAGGAGAAAGCAAGGTTGACCGACATAAAGATAAGGGAAAGACGCCAGAAAGAAGCAGAGACCAATAGACAAGAGGAGACGACAGAAAGAATAAAATGTATAGAGACACGGGAGATAGAGGGTGAATTGGACAAGGTTAGTGACGCACACACACACAGAGGTAGTGGAGGACAATGGGGGTGAGCTCGCGGACTGGGTAGAGGCCCGGTGCGAGCAGCTGGATGGCCTCCTCCAGGAACGAGGGGAGGGAGTCTGCCCCCTTGAGGTGAGTCACGACCAGGTGGGTTCGGTCGTGCTTTGCGAGGTTGAGGGGACGAGTGCTGCGAACGGGTGCACGGAGAGCTTGGGGGGTACAGAGGCCCCGGAGACCCTTGTGGGGACACGAATCCCCAGTGTGGTTGTCCCTGTGTGTGTGGTGCAAGGTGTGAGTGCGTCCCCGTGTGTGGAAGCGACCCCGTGTGTGAGTGGTGTGGTGGCGATGGTGCCAGAGTACGTGCTTCCCAGCACGCCGTGTGTGGATGAGGCACCGTGTGTGGAAGAGGCCGTGTGTGTGGATGAAACGGCCAGTATGAGTGAGGCACCGCGGTTGAGTGCCCCCGCGTGTGTGAGTGAGGCACGGTGTGTGGATGAGGCACCACGAGTGAGTGAAAGGCCGCGAGTGCGTGGAGCCACGTGTGCGAGGGAGGTAGCATGCGTGAGTGAACGGCCGAGTGCAAGGGAGACCGTGTGTGTGAGAGAGCGGTATGTAAAGGAGATGTCGGTGGGCATGTGTGAACATGCAGCCGCTTCTCCCGGGGTGAGTGCAATGGAATGGAGTGTGAGCGTCGTAACACGCAGGTGTGCGTGTGTCGAATGGCGACGACGGCGACATGTGAAGAAAGCCGAGTAGCGGCTGTAGCTGTTTCGGGGACCGTGCCGGGTTCACCCAGCCGCGAGCACGAGGTTCGTGCTGTGCAACGCACGAGACCGCCACGTGCTCGCTTGCGAGAGTGAAGTCCCGGCCCGGAAACGCACGCGGTGGATTTGCCGATCCCGCGGACGGACAAAGTTTAGGCAGGATTTCGGATTTGGACCGGACGGGTTCTCCACGCGATCGTGTGTGTTAAGCTCCAACGGGCAAAGCACATGTGTTCGCGTGGGGAACCCCTCGAGACGTGGGGCTTGTGTTTTTTTTTTTATGCGCACGGTGACGTCATGGCTGCACGTGGGGTTGGAATCCGGCAGGAGGGGTATCCCTGCCGGATAGTGCCGTCCAGGGAGGGACGAGGAACACGTGCAGCTGCATGACGTCACGGGCAGGTGCAGAGTGCGCGAGTTGCCGCGCTGGTGCTGCGCATGAAAAAAACAAAAAAAACAACAACAACCCTCACTTTCGGGTGCACAGGATTCCTGGGCAAGGGGTGGAAGACCCCCTTGACCTGGGCACAGGATGGAAACTAGTTAGGGGGAAGGGTTAGCTTAGCTAGACCGACTTCATAGGGCAGGGGTAAGTCCTCATGGAGTCCGTGGAATGGATTAGGTAGAGGGATTTAGTGAGCTTTAGGTTGGGAAATAAAATGATTTATTTGGAGACAGTGACAGACTTGTGAATGTGTAGAGGGGACGTAGTTTAGCTACGTAGTGTTAAAAGGAACGTGCTATAGTGTAAAGGATGACGTGGGAGCACGAGTTAGTTAAGGGAGGTAGTTAGAAGGATGGCAGAGTTCAGCGGTGTGTGTGTTGAAGAGTTGTGGGTTGTGAGGTGAGTACATGTGCTTGGTGAATGAGTGAGGCCAGCGGGTCTGTGTGAGTGGAGTGAATGGGGAATGCATGGTGCGATGAGTGATTGGGGGGAGGAGTGACTCCCGCCCAAGGGACCCCGGGGTCAGTGTAAAGTGAGTTAGGGGGTTAGTCAAATTGAAAAATGGAGGTCGTTTTGTTGTTGGTGGGAAAGTAGGCTCGAGACCCATTTGGAGGGGTGCAGGAGCCCTGTTGACGGGCTTGGGAGCGTGGCTGCGAAAGGAGAGTATCGCTGAGTGGGTACCCCGGGCACCAGGCTAGTCGGCCGTGGTAGGCCAAGGGCCCATGGGGGGCCGGGATAGCGTAGTGGGCACGGGTGCGCCTGCTTGGTGCGGGGGCCCGGGGCGCCATTAGCCGCGTGGGCAGTGTTGTGGGCAAGGGTGACCCTCGGAAAGGGGCCTGGGAAGCCAGCCTGCCACGTGTGCGTTTCAGGGGAGGTGCCATGGGGGGCACTCCCCGGTGTTAGGGAGCTGGTAGGCTCAGAGGCAGTGTAGTGCCCGGGGGTGCCATCGTCGGAGAATCGGCAGAGGGTCGTGCCTGTCAAGGGGAGCCACGTGTCCCAGCCATGAGACCGTGTGAGGGCACGGAGAGAAAATTGGGGGGCGAGGCCCGAAATTGTGAGGACACCAACACAGGCGACGGGAATCTGTGTTGTTAGAACCAATAGTTTAAGCAAGAGGCGCTTGTTGAAAGCCCCGGGGTAGCTTTACAGTTAAATGGTTAGGGTAGAATAGGAAGTGTACCCCTCCGCACCATCCATCCCCTCGCTGTCGTTGTGGGCCGCTGGACCCACTTGGTGTTAAGATCGCCGAACTCTGGGGAGGCCATTCTGAGGCTTCGTTGGGCCTCGGCACAGGACGCTAGCTCTCCCTTGTTCCCCTCCGGGAAGGGAACGTAGGGGTTGGGAGTAGGCTAGGTGACAGGATAGGTTAGCCGAACAAGGACGATAAAGGGGGTTAGGGGACGATTTATAGTGGGGAGTTAAAAAAAAAAAATTAAGTTGGGGCTAAATTGGGGTTTGACAAATTAAGGGAGTGGGTATGTACAGTGACATGCAAAGGCGATAGGTGGGAGGGAGACAGGTAGGTAGGTCCGAGCCCGCCTTCCAAGTGGCCAGCACCACCGCACTCCCTCCACCAACCTCCACGGAACGGCAAAGGCTGGCCAACTTCATCTGCAGCTGCTGTGCTGCAAGGCCTGTGCCGGCTGGATCATCTGCAGCTGCTGTGCTGCAAGGCCTGTGCCGGCCAGTTCATCTGCTGGCTGTGTTTCTGCAAGGCAGAGGCCGGCCCACTTCATCGGCAGCTGTTGTGTTGCTGCAAGGCCTGTGCCGGCCGGATCATCTGCAGCTGTGGTACTTCAAGGCCTGTGCCGGCCAGTTCATCTGCCGGCTGTGTTTGCCTGCAACGGCCTTCTTCTGCGGGCTGTGTTTGCCTGCTACCTTTGCCATGCCATGCCCACTGCCCCTGTTCACCAGCCCCGTTCAATTTTTGCTTTGCCCCCCCTGTTCATTGCCATGTGCGCCAGGATCAAGGCAACAGTTTGCAAGCTGCAAGAACTGCCCTGTTGGCAGCTACAACACGGGCCTGCAGTGGCGGCCCGTGCACCGTGTTTGTGTCCATCCATCCATTCGTTGTGTTCATTGCGTGTGCCACTTGAGCTGGCACGGAGACTGCGTTGTGCAGCCCATGCACCGTTGTGGTTCACTGCGTTCAGTTCAAACCATTCATCCATCCATTCGTTGTGTTCATTGCGTGTGCCACTTGAGCTGGCACGGAGACAACGGTTGTGCAGCCCATGCACCGTTGTGGTTCACTGCGTTCAGTTCAAAAGGGAAGGCCTTGGACTGCGTGTGAGCAGCCAGCCACGTTCCCTGTCACCTGCATTGTTTTGAGCCAGAGACTGCATGCGAGCAGCCTGGCTCCCTGCTAACTGCTTTTCTTTTGCAGAGTTCATTTATCCTGGGCCATGGTTTAGTGTAAAATTTGTAAGTTAAGGTTAAGATGTACTGTAAATATGAGTGCGTCCCCGGCATGTCTGTCCTAGGGCCGGCAATTTTATTTAAGTCGTCCGTGTGAGTGAGTTTGTTTAGGTAGTTACGCAGCCCTCAGGTTATTTATTTTGGGGACACGAATACCATGAATGTCGCACTCAGGGATCCGTAGGTAAAATGTACTCGGGGAAAACTACACATGATGGCACACGAAAATTTGACGACTCGGGATGAGTCTGTAAAAAGGGGAGGGGGTAGTGTTGTGGTTGACCAAATTCGCAAACCACCATTCAGGTCCCTTAGGTGAGATATCTCGGTAAGTATATGTGTAGTTAGGCCCAAACCCGTTGTCTAGTGGGAATACATGTCATATATGCGTGCTGCGACTCTTCAGGATAGCCGTTTTTCTTTTACTATCTTTATTTTGGACCAACCGCCATTATTACCACCACCAACCACGTCTCAACAGTCGTCACAACATCAACCACCCACCACAACGCCGCTTCACCACAACAGCCACGACCTTTACCGTCACACCTCGCAACCGTCGCATCGCCACCGTTCTTGCGCCGCTTGTGGGTACCGGTATTGGACTCGTGCAGGGCGCGCGCCGAACAGCGTGTACAAAACCACGGACTTTCCGCTCCAAAAACGGATCAAAAACGACTCACGCCCACTTTTGTTCTGTCCAATCGGTGAGCAAGGGGCGATTTGGCCCCGCCTCCAGGGCATTGGAGGGCGGTCGCTATATGCAAATTCATGGATCAAAATGCATTCACGCCCACTTTTTCTCGGGCCAATGGGGAGCGAGGTGAAAGGTCGAAGGCAGGGGGTCAAAGGCGAAGCCACGGGGCTTATATAAGCGGCTGCGTTCGTCAGAAAGTGGTCGTCGTGTGTGCGTTGGAAGGAGTTCGCAGGAGGAAGAGTTCGGAGTTGGAGTCGGAGCGAAGAGGACGGAGCTGTGGAGAGGCGGCGGCGGCGAAGGCAGACGAGGGGGTGCTCGCGTCGGTGCCGGGAGCTGCACACCAGGGAGGCCGACGGCGCGACCTGGTCGAGGTGGAGACGCTCGTCGCGGGACCCAAGACAGAGTAAAAATCCTCCTTTCCCCGAGCATCAGCAACCCCCTCCTGTTTCCCCCCGCGCTGAGATAGTGCGACCAAGGGGGCCCCCTTCCCACCCCCTACCAGACACTGTCCGCGAGGCCCGCGGAGTTGAGGCACCACCGCCGCTCCGCGTCTCATCACCAGACGGGTAGGCCCGACACGGTCTCGGCCCCAGGCCCGCCTACCCCCTCATCCTGGAGGGTGGTTCTCTTTTCTTTTGCTTTGGGAATGTGTGTTGTCGGCGCCGTCTGTGAAGTAAAATTGTATAAGTGTTGCCGTGTGCTCGCGTAATCGGTATTAGATCTGCATTGTCGCATTTGCTTTTTGTCTTCCTCTTTTCTATGTGCTTTTGGTGGAATTGTATATGTGTGCTTTCCGTTCATCGCGAATAAATGTGCTTTATGTTGAACTGTTTCCCGCTTCGCTTCGTCATTTCTTTCATTGAATCCTCATCTTGCTTCACGTAAAGGGTTGGTAGTGGGCTGAATACGCCCGATAATTAATCGAACCGTCGAGGCCGACGATAACACCGCTCGGTTATCCCGATAGTACGGAACGGGTCGCTTAAGTGGCCCGTGTCCGAAGTCGACCTGCGGCGAGGTGCGATCGCCCGGTCTACCCTCCGTGTGGGTACTTAGGTAGGTCGAATTTGGCGAGCAACCCTATCCCACGCGGGGGCCGATTGGCTCGATCGCGGTGAGACCGAAAGGTCCACCCGTGACTGGTTCCCGGCGTTAGTCCGAGAGGGTCACGACTGGATTGTCCGTCCGGTGGGCGACGTGCCGCGATTCGAGTTACGTGGCCGTTCGCACGCCGGCGGGCGCGAATCCGCGACAATATATATATACGGAAGAAGGAAAATTCATGAGAAATGCAGGTACTTATCTTTCATGAGACACAGAGGTAGAGACACAGTTCATGATATATTGTTGGGGATACAAGGGTACAATGAGGAACAGAGGTAAAATTCAATTCTGGAGTGTGTTGGGACACTGCACAATGGAATGCGGGGGTGCAATGTGACACAAAGATGCACTGCAATCCTGCCAAATGGGACATGAAGGTGCAACGTTATCGGCGAAATTTGATACCAAGGTGGGACACGAGGGGGGGTGGGGGAGGGATGTGTGGGAGTGAATTGGAACACCAAGGTGCAATGTGACACTGGGGTGCGTTGTCACACCAGGGTGCAATGGGACACGAGGGGTGTGCGGGGTGCATTGGAACACCAATGTGTGTTGTGACACTGGGCTGCAATGGGACACCCCCTAGAGGAGCTATCTCTAGTTCTTCCTTTTTTTACAGTGATACAAGACTAATGGGGGAGTTTTTATGTCTGTTCCCTGCAAGATATTGCTCTACATTAGTGACTTTTACATGAATGACAAGGTCATGAGTAGACATTGGAGAAACATGTGATGTATGTGATTTGAACCTTGGTTCTCCAGCATCTCGAGCCATTAGTTGTCCCATTGCACCCCAGTTTCCCCTACGCAAAGGACACGTGGCTGATGCAAGGTTCTGGAGGACCCGAGACGTGTCCAATGACAGGAATCATTTGACAAACAGCGACATCTAACGACACCGTGTGAACTCGCTCGTAACGGTTTCAGGTGTCACCCTGAACGAGATCACATGCACACACAACAGTTGAGACCAGGTCGGTCTCTATTCCATCTCCTGAAACCCACCGACATGTGGAGATAGCATGCATATATATATATATATATAATTACATTACATGTTAATTGTGTCTTCATTAATGACTCACTTTGGACCACTGCGATTCAATTACAAATCCGATCCGCTGGTTGGTTGGTTAGATCATTATCGAGACGTTGCTGTGCCGCTGATGCTGTGTGCACAGGAAGGCAGGGATTTGTTGAGGGTTCCAGCACACAATGGCCTACCCATCATCACAAAATACAATAACATCGATACCTTCCACCGCATAAGAAACAAGTCCATCCGGCTGAACGTTCATGAGTAACGACGCACTTTTTGTGACGACCTGCCTGTGAAACACCATCCCATGGTTGTACTCGGGTCGGGACTCAAACTCGACATCTCAATGGTAAGCGCAGTACCACTACACCTTGCTGTGGGACTATGGGGGGAGTACAAACACCGCACTTAAACAGGCAAGGCTATCTATATATATATATATATATATATATATATATATATATATATATATATATATATATACATATATACACACATATATATATATATATATATATATATTGTTGCGGTCTTCGCGCCCGCCGGCGTGCGAACGGCCACGTAACTCGAATCGCGGCGCGTCGCCCACCGGACGGACAATCCAGTCGTGACCCTCTCGGACTAACGCCGGGAACCAGTCACGGGTGGACCTTTCGGTCTCACCGCGATCGAGCCAATCAGCCCCCGCGTGGGATAGGGTTGCTCGCCAAATTCGAACTACCTAAGTACCCACGCGGAGGGTAGACCAGGCGATCGCACCTCGCCGCAGGTCGACTTCGGACACGGGCCACTTAAGCGACCCGTTCCGTACTATCAGAATAACCGAGCGGTGTTATCGTCGACCTCGACGGTTCGATTAATTATCGGGCGTATTCAGCCCACTACCAACCCTTTACGTGAAGCAAGATGGGGGTTCAATGGAGGAAAAGACGAAGCGAAGCGGGAGAACAGTTCAACAATAAAGCACGTTTATTCTCGGCACACGGGAAGCACACAAATACAATTCCACCAAATGCACACAAAAAGAAAACACAATTCCATTTACACAAAAAAGCAAACATAAAAGTGAAAACACAGTGCAGAGCTAATACCGACTACCGAGCACACGGCAACACTTATACAATTCTACTTCACAGACGGCGCCGACAACACATACCCAAAACCAAGGAAAAGAAATACCCTCAAGAATGAGGTAGGCCTGGGGCCGAGACCTGGTCGGGCCTACCCGTCTGGTGATGAGACGCGGAGCGGCGATGGCCCCGCAACCCGCGGGCCTCGTGGACAGTGCCTGGCAGGGGGGTGGGAAAAGGGGCCCCCTTGGTCGCACTATCTCAGCGCGGGGGGAAACAGGAGGGGGTTGCTGATGCTCGGGGTATAGAGGATCTTTATTATGTGCGCGACGAGCGTCTCCACCTCGGCCAGGTCGCGCTGCCGGCCTCCCAGGGGTGCAGCTCCCTGCACGACGCGAGCACCCCCTCGTCCGCCCTCGCCGCCTCTCCACAGCTCGTCCCCTCCGTTCCGACTTCAACGCACACGACGAGCAGCTCCACCGCCCGCGAAGTCTTGACTCTCTGTTCCGACTCCTTCGCCTCGTTCCGACTCCTTCACTACTCGTTCCGACCTTTACTACTCTCTCGTTCCTGTTTTGCTGACTCCCTCGTTCCGACTTTTACTACTCCTTTGACTGACGAACACCGTCCTTTTATCCCCCCGTAACTTCGCCTTTGGCCCCCTCCCTTTGACCTTTCAACTCGCTCCCCATTGGCCCGAGAAAAAGTGGGCGTGAAGGCTTTTTGATCCACAAATTTGCATATATCGATCGCCCTGGGGGCGGGGCCAATTCGCCCCTCGCTCACCGATTGGACGGCAAAAAGTGGGCGTGTGTCGTTTTCGATCCGTTTTTGAAGCAGAAAATCCGTGATTTTGTACACGCTGTTCGACGCGCGTTCTGCATGAGTCCAACACCGGTACCCACAGCGGGGCAAGAACGGTGGCGATGCTACGGTTGTGAGGTGTGCGTGAAGGTCGTGGCGGTTGTGGTGAAGCGGTGGTTGTGGTGAAGCGGTGGTTGTGGTCGGTGGTTGATGTTGTGGTTGTGATCATGGCGGTTGGTCCAAAATAAAGATAGTAAAAAAAAAACGGCTATCCTGAAGAGTCGCAGCACGTATAAATGACATGTATTCCCACTAGACAACGGGTTTGGGCCTAACTACACATGCACTTACCGAGATACCTCACCTAAGGGACCTGAATGGTGGTTTGCGAATCTGGTAACCACAACAATATATATATATATATATATATATATATATACATATATATATATATATATATATATATATATATATATATATACA
>NC_140967.1:104522564-104531138 GCF_056783735.1 Eptatretus burgeri | reverse complement strand
CAAAACTAACTGGTCCTCAATGAGAGCAGGAATTCTCACTGGTTGGTAGGTGATCAAATACTTATTTCATGCAATAAAATGAAAATTAATAATTTGCAGAAAATCATACAATGTGATTTTCAGAATTTTTGTTTTGGATTCTATGCTTTCACAGTGCTGAAGTGTACCTCTGATAAAAATTACAGACCTCTACGTGCTTTGTAGGTCGGAAAACCTGCAAAATCGGCAGTGTATCAAAGATACTTGTTCTCCCCACTGTATTTTTGGGGAAGAAGTTAAAAAAACACCCCATAGACCCTCTTCTGGTAGAGATTTTGATGCGGTCAATAAACCTTTGTTAGCATCAGATATGAGGCTTGTGGCCAAGTTTCATCAAAATTGTGTGTTTGGTACAAGTGATGTGGCCAAGTGTTCACAGACTGACCGACTGACTCCACTCCATTCACTCATGGACACTGCTCGATCGCATAAGTTCAGGTGAGATAAAAATGCTGACATTGCACATCGTGCTTTGGATTTGAACGCAAGGAGAAAAATGAAAACGCTAAAAATAGCTTAGAATTTTTTTTTTTTTTTCAATATGTCTGCATAATTGTTCCTTTAATTTTATTTACATGCCATGTGTGTGTTTTTGAATCTAACTTTCTTCAAAGCAAAAAAGGGTAATATCATCGGTAAAAAGCAAAATATAAGAGGTGAAGTGGTGACATGAGGAAAGCATCACCCGCTTATCTCTATTATAATACCAAGCTTGCACACTAAACTACGACTCGCTGTCACACGATCCCTATGAAATTGCTGTGGCACTCCTAGCGGACATACCGACAATGTTTGGGAAGTCTTGGCGTTCCATAGTAGCCACTTGCATTTTGCACAATGTGTATTTTTGTCATTCCCCATGTCACGGTCTGTCTTCTGCTACCAGCTATGTTGTACTGCTATCCCGTGCATGTACATGGAGGTATCGCTAGTTTCATTAATTACTATGAGAACATGTCGCTTTGATTTGCTTTTTTTGATATTTCGTCCCATCTGCTTCAGGAATGCATCCCCTATGTAAACTGGCATCCAACCATATAAAATATATGTATACTGTTTGGACTCCGACATTAGCAGGGGATCAGTTCCTCTGGGAAATGCCGCAAATGTCAAATCCACGCAAATGTCGGGCATTGTTTCAATGGGAACGAGAAGGGCACTCAGTAGAGCGCATACCTCGCCACATGCAATGCCTGAGGGATCCACGAGAACATATCTAGCCCAATACATTTTGAAATAGCATGCTATATATCGTTTTTGTTCCTATCTACTCAATGTAGTGAAGAATCACTTTTAAAAATTCTAGTAGTTGGATCCGGATCCAGATCTTCACCATAATCTAATCCAGTTCGTCACTTGTCACACACCCAACCTGTCCACAAAATTTTCATCCGGATCCGTCCACAACTTTTGAGATATCCTGCACACAAACAAAGCAGACAAAGTGGTGACAACATAACCTCTCTTACCCCTTAGGTGGGTGGCGGAGAGTAAAAAGGGCATAAGGTTTGGCTTGGTTAGTGAGTCATAAGGGACTCGAAGGAAGCTTTAACATTGCTTGACATATGCCTCCGCTGATATTATTACATCATTTTCATATTTGTCCCAAGTTTGATTTAAATCCCTAAACCTAGATTATTAAAAATATTAAATAATTCTGGCTACAGATCATGTTCCCGATCAGGTTGAAATTTAAAATTTATATTCCACACATGTCTACTAGACTCATAACTGGTGATGACATTTCACATTGATTGATGAAGCGGTTCAAGTGAACGATTTTTTAAAAGATTTCCGTTCAAACCAATATGGCATTGCCAGACCATTTGACCTATTAAGTATTCGTGTGATTCACACCCTGGTTCCCCAAGAGCTTAGGGAAACATGCAAGTAAGAAGTTTCTCACCAATTCGATCTGTCAAACGTTCTGGAGAAGATTTTAAGAATGTTTATTCTTCAAAAAAATCATAGCTTCCATACCATGCAACTTATGACACCATAGGTGGATAATTTTGGCTCCTTATTGATAGGTGATCAGACCTTGAGGTTTATCCTCGATCTGTTCATACTAGCTGTTTCGGAGAAGATTTTTGAAGGCTTGATGTTGAAAAACAATATGGCTGCTGAACAACGTGACCGATGACTTGATGAATTTTTTTACCAATTACAATTTTAGTCCTGGATGACCATCAAAAACTTTCACATTGATCGGATAAAGCGTTTTGACATATCGCGGGTTGAGAGACATAATGTTGTAACTGCATTTTTGGCGGGGTTGAATAAAATGGCTCATGTCTTTCAACACCATATTTCATGAGTTGAGAGACATAATGTTGTAACTGAAAAATTTCCCATTTCCTGCAAACGTTGCCTAATGAAAGATAAATATGGTGTTGAAAGACATGAAAGCCATTTTATTTGGTTTTGCCTGAAATGCAGTTACAACATTATGTCTCAACCCGCGATATGCAGTGTAATGAGCATCGCATAACAAAAGCCAAGTGGGACGTCATCAAAAAAATATTTTTAAATCACACTTATTTCCCATGGGAAGAACTTGACATGTGCTAATCTTTCAATTTTTCTCCATGAAGCAGTTTCAGGGAATAGAGGTCCAATTGTTTTCTTTTTTTCCAACATGGCTGCCACACCATGTGATCTTTGACATCATAATTATCGCAAAAACATTGCACGAGTAGTCACATCTATGGTGAAATTTTTGTGTCAATCAGATAAGTGGTTGTAGAGAAAACAGAGAAAGTTAGCATGGGCCGGACCACCCGAAAACATAAATGTCGAAAATCTCATGGGGGGGGGGGGATAAAATAAAATAAAAAACAAACAGCGAATATATGAAGCACAAGGCCATGAATGTCGAAGCAGGTCACATTTTTATGAACTGCAAATGTTGAGACCTGACTGTTTGTATATATATATATATATATATATATATATACACACACACACATACTCTCAGTGTGGATTGGCTCGCTATGCTCACCTCTCCACACGTCGTTGCAGAAATCGACGTTACAGATTTGCTGTTGGCATTATTTACACGAATCGTAATACAAACATTTCTTTTCAAAAATTTATTTGTAATATTGGTGAAATTATATTTATTTAAAATTTATTTGAGATATAAGAAAGTCCAAGTGGTCTAAATGGTCAAGGGTCTAAGCTGTCTAATGTGTAAAGGATCAGAAATGGTGTTGAGGTATCAGGGGTCTTTCAGTGACTTGTGTCTTTGAGGGTCTTTGGGGTCTTGAGGAATTAAGCATTCAAACGGGACCTGATTAATAGGCATGTAATCTCTCACGGTTTCACCATTCTTTTTGTTTGTGTATATATATATATATATATATATATATATATATATATATATATATATATATATATATATATATATATATATATATATTTATATATATATATATATTTATATATATATATATATATATATTGAATCAACCCCGCTTTATCGTGGTTCACCTATCGCGCCCCCGGTTCATAGCGGGTTTTCCCTTAGAACGTAACCAATTTTTTCTACGGATTCCCCCGGAACATTGCGGTAATAATATATAAAAATATAAATTATTTAAGCAATAGATTATAACGCTTAGTGCTCGACCAGTCACACAACGTACTAGACAAAGTTTCGCTTGTGAACTTCGAATATTTTCCTACGTTTTTCCCCTCCAAAGCCCCCACGATGCCGCCCAAAACGCCCTACAGACTACAAAGGCTTCTGGCAAGGAACCGAAGCGCCAGAGGAAGGTCCTGACGCTCCAGGAGAGGATTAAGGTGCTCGATATATGCTTCGGGAAGGGAAAAAGGTTTTCCGCCGTTGGAGCCGAGCACTGCTCGTACCCAGCACCTCAAAACCGACCAGACCAGACGCAGGTCGATCTCCAGCACCTCAAACCCAATCACTGCCAAAACCCGACCGAACCAGGCTAGTCGATCCTCCCGGCTGCCTCAAACCCAATCTACTGCCAAACCAATTAACAGACCAGACAGGTCGATTCCAGCACCTGTTGTCACTGCCAAACAGACCAGACCAGGCAGGTGGGCCAGCACCCTAAAACTAAATCACTGCCAAACTGACCAGACCATTGGGTGAGCAGTCGATCTCCGGCACATCAAACCCAATGCCCATGGCCCAGCTGGGTAGAGCTGACGAGCAATCTCGGGCACCTGCAAACCCGATCAGTGCTCTGACAGACCAGGCATGGAGTCACACCCAGGCAGATCATTCATCCCTTCAAGTGGATTTTCACTTTGCGTGGGGAGGTTTGGGCATTAACTCCCCGTGCAAGAAACGGGGGATTACTGTATGTATGTATATATATATATATATATATATATATATATATATATATATATATATATATATATATATATATATATATATATATATATATATATATATATATATATATATATATATATATATATAACACACCACCACGATTAAAAATGCCTCACCTCTTACATACAGTCATGGCCAAAAAATATTGGCACCCTTGCACTTTTTCCAAATAATGCTACATTTCTTCCAGAAAATTGTTAGAAATGAATAAATCTTTTAGTGTAATCCATGTATTTATTTGGTTTTGGGTGGGCTAAACAAAAAAGGTTTAAAAAAAATTACTCGTGCATCTTTTGCTTATTCCACACAGAAATCCGAAAAATGGTCAGGACAATATCATTGGCACCTTTTTTGAAGTTGTTCTAAATAATTAAATTTCAAACAGGTGATTCTCCTTTACTTGGAATTGGAGATCACCTTTGGTGAGTTGCAGGTGTCTGCAATATTTAATAAATATACCCATCAGAGAAGGGAGATCCCCCACCATTGAAAAATAATTGAAATCCAGATGTAGCGATTTTCCATTTATTACAAAAACATTTTTCCAAGATGGCCGCCCCAGTCGGCCACCTTGGATATCCGACCATGCCCAAAATCAATAGAGTTCTTCCTTTTCAGGTGGTACATGTGTGACCCAAATTTCTCAAATCGATATGGCGAACAGTTTTATGGGTCCAACCACTTGCACTCCCACCAGCTATAAATGTTGACGCCCCGGATGGACGGACGGATGACAACAATAGTCCCCCTTCACATGCATCGTGAAGGGATAAAAAAAAATCACTCATTCAACGAGTTTGAATGGAAAAAGGGAATCTTTCTCCTGTTTTGTGTCACTGTGTGTACTTACAATGAGCATGGAGAAAAAGAAAACCAGAGGGATTTGTCTGAGGAGGTCAGACAATGGCAAGATTGTAGCCAAGCATAGACAAATCTTAAGACAAGTCCATGCTCCTAGAGACCTTCATGTTCTTGTGTCTACCATATGCAATGTTATCCAGGAAGTTTAAGGCCCATGGCACTGTAGCCAACCTCCTGGACATGGCCGTAAGAGAAAAACTTGATCGAAGATTGCAGTGAAGGGGAGTGTTCGAATGGTGGAGAAAGCAAACCTCGATAAACTGCCAAACAGATTCAAGTTGACCTTTCAGACACAAGGTACGACAGTTTTCAGCCTCGCTTTCATCCGTGCCAACTCAATGAAAAGGGGGTTCTATAGTAGCAGACCCGTAGAAAGACCCCACCACTGAGAGAGAGAGAGAGACTTTAGAAAGCCCGACTGGAGTTTGCCAGCTTACACGCGAACAAGCCAAAATCCTTCTGGGAGAATGTCTTGTGGACAGATTGAGTCCAAGTTGGAGCTTTTTGGGAAATCACATAATCTCTATGTTTACAGCAAAACAAAATGAAGCCTTCTAAAGAAAAGAACACCTTCCCGACAATCAAACATGGAGAGGGGTTCAGTGATGTTTTGGGGTTTCTGTGCTGCCTCTGACACTGGGGGGCCTTGAATGTGTGCATGGCATGCATGAAATCAGGAGAGTGCAAGGCATTTCAACCAGTTTCAACCAAGGAGCGCAATGTGAATAAGCTAAACCCAGTGTCAGAGAGCTGGTTCTCAGTCGAAGGTCATGGGTGTTGTAGCAGGACAATGACCCCAAACACAGATCAAAAAGTACCCATGAATGGTTCAAGACAAAACGCTGGACTGTTCTGAAGTGGTCAACAATGAGTCCAGATCTAAATCTCATTGAACACCTGTGGGGAAGATCTGAAAACAGCAGTTGGGAGAAGGCACCCTTCAAATATGGGAGGGCAGACTGGAGCAGTTTGCATAAGAAGAAGAAGGCCAAACTGCCAGTAGAGATGTATAGGAAAGCTCATTCATGGCTATAGGGAGTAACTTGACTGTAGTTATTTTGTACAAAGGCTGTGCCACCAAATATTAAGTCGAGGGTGTCAATAATTTTGTCAATGCCATTTCTGTATATTTTTCTGGTTATACGAATACATTAATTTCTGAATAAAAAACAAAGGTTCTGTAATATTAACAGTGAAATTGAAACTTCTATTTGAAAAAAGTGCAAAGGGTGCCAATATTTTTGGCCATGACTAATTCTAAACAACTGCCACTGTGCAATTCAAAACACCTCACCACACGTCGCTCGAGAGCCCGGTTTGTTTTAACTGAGGATAAATGCAACGAGTTGCCGATGTTGTCACTGTTTACACCAAGCAGAATTCAAACATTTATTTTGCAAATTCATTTTTAATAATCATGATAATACATTTTCATAAGCAAATGTAAATTGAAGGTTTAAGTTTCAAAAAACAATTTTTGTTTCCAAAAAAATACCCAAAGGACATACACATGGTAGAGGTAGGTGCAGCCCGGAAGTTTGAGTACGATTTCATAAAAGTTTGAGGGAGAAATTCAGTGACAAGACAGGACAACACAACTGAAGATGTGACAGACAATGCACAGAGATGTATGTCTCCATCTATGTCTTTGTCATACAAACTCCAAACTCTGGGTACAAATACAATTCTGTGGGGGGGAGGGGGGGTAATATAGGCCATGTCGTCATTGGCCTCACGTAGGGAGTTGTAGGAAGAGGGGTGGGGTGTAAATTCTAAATGTCAGTGTGTACCATGTAGCGCCACCTGGTGAGTGATAACTTAGTATTACAACTTCCAAATTTCCTTTGGCAACAAAAAGTGTTACTTATTCACGTTTCCCATCCCGTGCAATCCAAGCACACATACATACACACATATACACAATGAAAACTCTCACATCCGAATTCTCTTGAGACCAGAACAGTATTCGGATTACAGAATATGAAACTTTATTTATTTATTCGTAAAAAATATTATATATATTGTTGTGGTTACCAAATTATGCAAGCCAACCATTTCAGGTCCCTTAGGTGAGGTATATCTCGGTAAGTACATGTGGTGTTAGGCCCAAACCCGTTGTCTAGTGGGAATACATGTCATTTATGCGTGCTGCGCACTCTTCAGGATAGCCGTTTTCTTTTACTATCTTTAATTTGGACCAACCGCCATTGTTACCACCACCAACCACCACATCAATACCGCAGCGCCGCTTCACGTCACACCTCGCAACCGTCGCATCGCCACCGTTCTTAACGCCGCTTGTGGGTACCGGTGTTGAGACTCGTGCAGGAAACGCGCCCGGGCTGGCGATGTACAAAACCACGCAGTTTTCCACTTCAAAAACGGATCAAAAAACGACACACGCACACTTTGTTCCTGGTCCAATCGGTGAGCGAGGGGCGATTTGGCCCCCGCCTCTCAGAGCGTTGGAGAGCGATCGAGATATGCAAATTTATGGATCAAAAAAGCATTCACGCCCACTTTTCTCGGGCCAATGGGGAGCGAGGTGAAAGGTCGAAGGGAGGGGGGTCAAAGATGAGGAAGGGCGAAGCCCGGGGGCTGATATAAGCGACCGCGTTCGTCACGTCCAGTGAGAGGAGAGTCGGAGAACAGAGTTAAGACTTCGCGGGCGGTGGAGTTGGCAAGAAGGGGAGCTGGCGGGTCACGTCGTGTGCGTTGGAGTCGGAGCGGAGGGGACGGAGCTGTGGGAGAGGCGGCGACACCAGACGAGGGGGGTGCTCGCTGTCGTGCAGGGAGCTGCACCCAAGGGAGGGGAGCCGACAGCGCGACCTGGCCGAGAGGTGGAGGCCGCTCGTCGCGGGGACCAATAAAAGTCCTCTGTACCCCGAGCATCAGCAACCCCCTCCTGTTTCCCCCCCGCGCTGAGATATGGTGCGACCAAGGGGGCTCCTTTCCCACCCCCTACCAGACACTGCCCGCGAGGCCCGCGCGGAGTTGAGGCACCATCGCCGCTCCGGCGTCTCATCACCAGACGGGTAGGCCCGACCCGGTCTCGGCCTCAGGCCCGCCTCATCCTTGAGGGTGTTCTTTCCCTTTGGTTTTGGGTATGTGTTGTCGGCGCCTGTCTGTGAAGTAAAATTGTATAAGTGTTGCCGTGTGCTCGTTGGTCGGATAGCTCTGCATTGTGTTTCTCTTTTATATTTGCTTTTTGTGTAATATTGTGTTTTTCTTTTTTGTGTGCTTTTGGTGGAATTGAATATGTGTGCTTTCCGTTGCATTGTGAATAAAATGTGCTTTGTGTT
>NC_140967.1:104515138-104522541 GCF_056783735.1 Eptatretus burgeri | reverse complement strand
ATATATATATATATATATTGTTGTGGTTACCAGATTCGCAAACCACCATTCAGGTCCCTTAGGTGAGGTATCTCGGTAAGTGCATGTGTAGTTAGGCCCAAACCCGTTGTCTAGTGGGAATACATGTCATTTATACGTGCTGCGACTCTTTAGGATAGCCGTTTTTCTTTTACTATCTTTATTTTGGACCAACCGCCATGATCACAACCACAACATCAACCACCGACCACAACCACCGCTTCACCACAACCGCCACGACCTTCACGTCACACCTCGCAACCGTAGCATCGCCACCGTTCTTGCCCCGCTGTGGGTACCGGTGTTGGACTCATGCAGAACGCGCGTCGAACGCCGTGTACAAAATCACGGATTTTGTGCTTCAAAAACGGATCAAAAACGACACACGCCCACTTTTTGCCGTCCAATCGGTGAGCGAGGGGCGATTTGGCCCCGCCTCCAGAACGATCGATATATGCAAATTTGTGGATCAAAAAGCCTTCACGCCCACTTTTTCTCGGGCCAATGGGGAGCGAGGTGAAAGGTCAAAGGGAGGGGGTCAAAGGCGAAGTTACGGGGGGATAAAAGGACGGTGTTCGTCAGTCAGAAGAGAGTCGCAAACGAGAAGGAGTCGAGAACGAGAAGGAGTCGGAACGGAGGGGACGAGTGTGGAAGACTGGAGCCCGAAGCCTGCAGTGGCTGGAGAAGCTTAAGAGAGTCGGACGAGGGGGTGCTCGCGTCGGTGCCAGGAGCTGCACGCCCGAGGGAGGCCGGCAGCGCGACCTGGCCGAGGTGGAGACGCACACCAGGGATAATAAAGATCCTCTATACCCCGAGCATCAGCAACCCCCTCATGTTTCCCCCCGCGCTGAGATAGTGCGACCAAGGGGGCCCCGTTCCCACCCCCTGCCAGGCACTGTCCACGAGGCCCGCGGGTTGCGGGGCCATCGCCGCTCCGCGTCTCATCACCAGACGGGTAGGCCCGACCCGGTCTCGGCCTCAGGCCTGCCTCATTCTTGAGGTATTTCTTTTCCTTGGTTTTGGGTATGTGTTGTCGGCGCCGTCTGTGAAGTAGAATTGTATAAGTGTTGCCGTGTGCTCGGTAGTCGGTATTAGCTCTGCACTGTGTTTTCACTTTTATGTTTGCTTTTTGTGTAAATGGAATTGTGTTTTCTTTTTTTGTGTGCATTTGGTGGAATTGTATTTGTGTGCTTCCCGTGTGCCGCGAATAAATGTGCTTTATTGTTGAACTGTTCTCCCACTTCGCTTCGTCTTTTCCCCCATTGAACCCTCATCTTGCTTCACGTAAAGGGTTGGTAGTGGGCTGAGTACGCCCGATAATTAATCGAACCGTCGAGGTCGACGATAACACCGCTCGGTTATTCTGATAGTACGGAACGGGTCGCTTAAGTGGCCCGTGTCCGAAGTCGACCTGCGGCGAGGTGCGATCGCCCGGTCTACCCTCCGCGTGGGTACTTAGGTAGTTCGAATTTGGCGAGCAACCCTATCCCACGCGGGGGCTGATTGGCTCGATCGCGGTGAGACCGAAAGGTCCACCCGTGACTGGTTCCCGGCGTTAGTCCGAGAGGGTCACGACTGGATTGTCCGTCCGGTGGGCGACGTGCCGCGATTCGAGTTACGTGGCCGTCGCACGCCGGCGGGCGCGAAATCCGCAACACTGGTGTCAGGTCGTGCGATACAAATTCATCGCCCTCCTCACGGCACTGGTAACGGAGAACAGGAAAACGGGCTGTCCTGTCTCCGGCTAAATTCACGGGAATCGGTCCAGGGGTGAGAGAAGCGACCCCCGATTCCCTCCAAATTACGAGCGAGCAAATTAACCCTTCACGAGAAGCAAGATGGCGTCTCAAGGCGAGCGGGAGCCGGGGGTATTAGAAATGTATATGTGTAGTAGTGTAGGATCCATGGTCCAGGATGGAATCCCCGAGCAGGAAATGTTGATTGTGCAGGAACACGGACTCGCCCAACTGAACCCAGGGCCCGAGGTGGGTGCGGCAGCGGCCGCGGTGTATGACACCTCCCCTCCCCCTCTCCACCAAAATCCTTCCCCGACCCCTGCCGAAACGGCTCACCCAAGCGCACCCGACATGACCCAGCTATTCACCATGCTGGCAAAAATGTATGCGGAAACGACAGCGAAGATGATTGCGAACATGAACAAGCAAATGGACGAAGTAAAAACGACGATGGATACAAATACAAACGAAATGAAAGGCATGAACGAAAAGATGGATACAAATACAAATGAAATGAAAAACGAAATGAACAAGCAAATAAACGGAATGGAAGCAAACATGAAGGAGGAAATGAAAAAGTTCCGGGGTGAGACGCAGAACATGGGCCGATGCCTGCAGGCGGGCATGAAGGCTGTGACAAAGGAAATAATATTGAGACAAGGGAGGTAAAGGGTGAAGAGTTGGCAGAGACACGGGAGATAGAAAAAATAGAGGAAAGACTACACGAGGAAGACGGGGTAAGTGACGCACACACACACACACAGAGGTAGTGGAGGATAATGGGGGTGAGCTGGCGGACCGTGCAGGGACCCGGTGCGAGCACCTGGATGGCCTCCTCCAGGAACGAGGGGAGGGAGTATGCCCCCTCGAGGCGAGTCACGACCAGGTGAGTTCGGTCGTGTTTTGCGAGGTTGAGGGGACGAGTGCTGTGGACGGGTGCACGGAGAGCTTGGGGGGTATAGAGGCCCCGGAGACCCTTGTGGGGACACGAATCCCCAGTGTAGTTGTCCCTGTGTGTGTGGTGCAAGGCGTGAGTGCGTCCCCGTGTGTGGAAGCGACCCCGTGTGTGAGTGGTGTGGTGGCGATGGTGCTGGAGTGCGTGCTTCCCAGCACGCCGTGTTTGGATGAGGAACCGTGTGTGGAAGAGGCCGTGTGTGTGAGTGAAACGGCCAGTATGAGTGAGGAACCGCGGGTGAGTGCCCCCGCGTGTGTGGATGAGGCACCGCGGTTAAGTGCCCCCGCGTGTATGAGTGAGGCACGGTGTGTGGATGAGGCACCGCGGGTGAGTGCCCCCGCGTGTATGAGTGAGGGACGTTGTGTGGAAGAGACCGCGTGTGTGAGTGTCGCCGTGTGTATGAGTGAGGTACCGCGGGTGAGTGCCCCCGTGTGTGTGGATGAGGCACGGAGTGTGAGTGAGGCACCGCGGGCGAGTGCCCTCGCGTGTGTGAATGAAACGGCCAGTATGGTTTGTGTGAGTAGTG
This sequence comes from Eptatretus burgeri, assembly GCF_056783735.1. Classification (NCBI taxonomy): domain Eukaryota; kingdom Metazoa; phylum Chordata; class Myxini; order Myxiniformes; family Myxinidae; genus Eptatretus; species Eptatretus burgeri. The sequence goes on along the minus strand of NC_140967.1, from coordinate 104,519,306 downwards.
AGGCACGCGTGAGTGAACGGCCGTGTGCAAGGGAGACCGTGTGTGTGAGAGAGCGGTATGTGAGGGAGATGTCGGTTGGCATGCGGGAGCACGCAGCCGCATCTCCCGGTGTGAATGTGATGGTGTGGACTGTGTGCGTCGTAACACGCAGGTGTGCGTGGGTGGAATGGAGACGACGACGGCGACAGAGGAGAGAAAGCCGAGTAGCGGCTGTAGTTGTTTCGAGGACCGTGCCGGGTTCACCCAGCAGTGAGCACGCGGTCCGTGCTGTGCAACGCACGAGACCGCCACGTGCTCGCTTGCGAGAGTGAAGTCCCGGTCCGGAAACGCACGCGGTGGATTTGCCGATCCCGCGGACGGACAAAGTTTCGGCAGGTAAACGGATTTGGACCGGACGGGTTCTCCACGCGATCGTGTGTGTTAAGCTCCAACGGGCAAAGCACATGTGTTCGCGTGGGGAACCCCTCGAGACGTGGGGCTTGTGTTTTTTTTATGCGCACGGTGACGTCATGGCTGCACGTGTGGTTGGAATCCGGCAGGAGGGGTATCTCTGCCGGATGGTACCGTCCAAGGAGGGACGAGGTACACGTGCAGCTGCATGACGTCACGGGCAGGTGCAAAGTGCGCGAGCTCTGAGTTGCCGCGCAGGTGCTGCGCATGAAAAAAAAAAGGCAAGCCTCACTTTCGGGTGTACAGGATTCCTGGGCAAGGGGTGAAAGACCCCCTTACCTGGGCACAGGATGGAAACTAGTTAGGGGGAAGGGTTAGCTTAGCTAGACCGACTTCATGGGGCAGGGGTAAGTCCTCATGGAGTCCGTGGAATGGATTAGTTAGAGGGATTGTAGCCAGATTTAGGTGGGGAAATAAAATAAAATGATTTATTTGAGGACATGGACAGACTTGTGAATGTGTAGTGGGGACGTAGCTTAGCTACGTAGGTTAAAAGGAACGTGCTATAGTTTAAGGGACGACGTGGGAGCACGAGTTAGTTAGGGGAGGTAGTTAGAAGAATGGCAGAGTTCAGCGGTGAGTGTGTTGAAGAGTTGGTGAGTTGTGAGGCATGTGCTTGGTGAGTGAGTGAGTGAGGCCAGCGGGTCTGTGTGTGTGGAGTGAATGGGGAATGCATGGTGCGATGAGTGATTGGGGGGAGGAGTGACTCCCACCCAAGGGACCCCGGGGTCAGTGTAGAGCGAGTTAGCTGGGTTAGTCAAATTGAAAAATGGAGGTCGTTTTGTTGTTGGTGGGAAAGTAGGCTCGAGACCCATTTGGAGGGGTGCAGGAGCCCTGTTGACGGGTTGGGAGCGTGGCTGCGAAAGGTGAGTATCGCTGAGTGGGTACCCCGGGCACCAGGCTAGTCGGCCGCGGTAGGCCATGGGCCCATGGGGGGCCGGGATAGAGTAGTGGGCACGGGTGCGCCTGCTTGGTGCGGGGGCCCGGGGCGCCATTAGCCGCGTGGGCAGTGTTGTGGGCACGGGTGACCCTCGGAAAGGGGCCCGGGAGGCCGGCCTGCCACGTGTGCGTTTCAGGGGAGGTGCCATGGGGGGCACTCCCCTGTGTTAGGGAGCTGGTAGGCTCGGAGGCAGTGTAGTGCCCGGGGGTTCCATAGCGGGAGATTCGGCAGAGGGTCGTGCCTGCCAAAGGGAGCCACGTGTCCCAGCCAGGAGACCGTGTGAGGGCACGGAGAGAAAATTGGGGGGCGAGGCCCGAAATTGTAAGGACACCAACACAGGCGACGGGAATCTGGGTTTATAGAACCAATAGTTTAAGCGAGAGGCGCTTGTTGAAAGCCCCGGGGTAGTTTAAGAGTTAATGGTTAGGGTAGATTAGGAGATGTACCCCTCCGCACCATCCATCCCCTCGCTGTCGTTGTGGGCCGCTGGACCCACTTTGGGTTAGATCGCCGAACTCTGGGGAGGCCATTCTGAGGCTTGAGTTGGGCCTCGACACAGGACGTTAGCTCTCCCTTGTTCCCCTCCGGGAAGGGAACGTAGGGGTTGGGAGTAGGCTAGGTGACAGGATAGGTTAGCCGAACAAAGACGATAAAGGGGGTTAGGGGACGATTTATAGTGGGGAAGTAAAAATAAAAAAAAAATAAAAAAAATTAAGGGGGCTAAATTGGTTTTTCACAAATTAAGGGAGTGGGTATGTACAGTGACAGGCAAAGGCGATAGGTTGGGAGGGAGACAGGTAGGTAGGTCCGAGCCCGCCTTCCAAGTGGCCAGCACCACCGCACTCCCTCCACCAACCTCCACTGAACGGCAAAGGCTGGCCAACTTCATCGGCTGGCCGTGTTTTGCTGCAAGGCAGAGGCCGGCTAACTTCATCGGCAGTTGTTGTTGTGCTGCAAGGCCTGTACCGGCCAGTTCATCTGCTGGCTGTTTTTCTTCGAGGCCTGTGCCGGCCAGTTCATCTGCCGGCTGTGTTTGCCTGCAACGTTCTTCTTCTGCGGGCTGTGTTTGCCTGCTCACCTTTGCCATGCCATGCCCACTGCCCCTGTTCACCAGCCCCGTTCAATTTTTGCTTTGCCCCCCCTGTTCATTGCCATGTGCGCCAGGATCAAGGCAACAGTTTGCAAGCTGCAAGAACTGCCCTGTTGGCAGCTACAACACGGGCCTGCAGTGGCGGCCCGTGCACCGTGTTTGTGTCCATGCATCCATTCGTTGTGCTCATTGCGTGTGCCACTTGACCTGGCACGGAGACTGCGTTTGTGCAGCCCATGCACCGTTGTGGTTCACTGCATTCAGTTCAAACCGTTCATGCATCCATTCGTTGTGCTCATTGCGTGTGCCACTTGAGCTGGCACGGAGACTGCGTTGTGCAGCCCAAGCACCGTTGTGGTTCACTGAGTTCAGTTCAAAAGGGAAGGCCTTGGACTGCGTGTGAGCAGCCAGCCACGTTCCCTGTCACCTGCATTGTTTGAGCCAGAGACTGCATGCGGGCAGCCTGGCTCCCTGCTAACTGCTTTCTTTTGCAGAGTTCAATGATCCTGGGCCATGGTTTAGTGTAAGATTTGTAAGTTAAGGTTAAGATGTACTGTAAATATGAGTGCGCCCCCGGCATGTATGTCTTAGCGCCGGCAATTTTATTTAAGTCGTCCGTGTGAGTGAGTTTGTTTAGGTAGTTACGCAGCCCTCAGGTTATTTATTTTGGGGACACGAATACCATGAATGTCGCACTCAGGGATCCGTAGGTAAAATGTACTAGGGGAAAACTACACATGATGGCACACGAAAATTTGACGACTCGGGACGAGTCTGTAAAAAGGGAAGGGGGTAGTGTTGTGGTTACCAGATTCGCAAACCACCATTCAGGTCCCTTAGGTGAGGTATCTCGGTAAGTGCATGTGTAGTTAGGCCCAAACCCGTTGTCTAGTGGGAATACATGTCATTTATACGTGCTGCGACTCTTTAGGATAGCCGTTTTTCTTTTACTATCTTTATTTTGGACCAACCGCCATGATCACAACCACAACATCAACCACCGACCACAACCACCGCTTCACCACAACCGCCACGACCTTCACGTCACACCTCGCAACCGTAGCATCGCCACCGTTCTTGCCCCGCTGTGGGTACCGGTGTTGGACTCATGCAGAACGCGCGTCGAACGCCGTGTACAAAATCACGGATTTTGTGCTTCAAAAACGGATCAAAAACGACACACGCCCACTTTTTGCCGTCCAATCGGTGAGCGAGGGGCGATTTGGCCCCGCCTCCAGAACGATCGATATATGCAAATTTGTGGATCAAAAAGCCTTCACGCCCACTTTTTCTCGGGCCAATGGGGAGCGAGGTGAAAGGTCAAAGGGAGGGGGTCAAAGGCGAAGTTACGGGGGGATAAAAGGACGGTGTTCGTCAGTCAGAAGAGAGTCGCAAACGAGAAGGAGTCGAGAACGAGAAGGAGTCGGAACGGAGGGGACGAGTGTGGAAGACTGGAGCCCGAAGCCTGCAGTGGCTGGAGAAGCTGAAGAGAGTCGGACGAGGGGGTGCTCGCGTCGGTGCCAGGAGTTGCACGCCCGAGGGAGGCCGGCAGCGCGACCTGGCCGAGGTGGAGACGCACACCAGGGATAATAAAGATCCTCTATACCCCGAGCATCAGCAACCCCCTCCTGTTTCCCCCCGCGCTGAGATAGTGCGACCAAGGGGCCCCGTTCCCACCCCTGCCAGGC
>NC_140967.1:104450138-104510138 GCF_056783735.1 Eptatretus burgeri | reverse complement strand
GGCTGTGAGCGGACTTGGGCCAAGACCAGGAGGTCGACAGCACCACGGTTTCTCCTGCCCCCCTGACGAGAGCAAGGCCAGCTCGTCCGACGCCGATCCAGGGACAGTTGCGTCCACACCACGGTCCAGCCTGACCACCAGAAATAGCTACGTTGTGTGTGTGTGTGTGTGTGTGTGTGTGTGTGTGTGTGTGTGTGTGTGTGTGTGTGTGTGTGTGTGTGTGTGTGTGTGTGTGTGTGTGTGTGTGTGTGCGTGTGTGTGTGTGTGTGTGTGTGTGTGTGTGTGTGTGTGTGTGGTGCCTTAGAGGGATTGAGAACTGTATATTCATTGGAATTGTCTGTGTTTTTCCCCACGCCCGATCCCACACCATCCCGTTGAATCGCCCTGGATCCCTCTTCTTGCCGAGTCTTATTTCTGGTAATAATAAAAACAAATAAACATCATCAACTCAGTGAAAAGTGACTCGTGCCACCTTCCTCGTCCCGTTTGCGGTAGAGCGATTAGAACCGCCATGTTTGGGTTATAAATAAATAAACCGCCTCCATCGCTTCGGCTCATTCTACGTTGGCGGGACTGTTCAAGTCCCGTGGACGTCACAATATATATATATATATATATATATATATATATATATATATATATATATATATATATATATATATATATATATATATATATATATATATATATATATGATATTTCCTTGCTGTTAAGAAATATATAACCTCCCATTTTTGAGCTCTTTCAACCAGAAAAATAATAAAAAAAAACTTCCATTTTTTACATCGTGGTGTTTTTACCACAGGTTAATGCTATGGTATGTTTGGTTTCAGTACGTTGTTGCTCTTCAAAAGGCATGTTGAGTTTTTATTACCCTTGCCAAAGGATTCAGATGGTATTGTATTTGTGTGTTTGTTTGTCCGCACAGAACTTTCGTGTTTTTCTCCGCAACCTCTTGTTGGATTGAGATGAAATTTTCACCATAGGTGTGACTACTCATTCAGAATGTTTTGATGACAATTGTGACGTCATAGGTCACGTAGTGTGGCAGCCATATTGGAAAAACGAGAAAGCTTTGGACCTCTGTATCTCTGAAACCACACCAAGGAAAAAATTGAAACTTGGCACAAAGCAACAACTCCTCATGGGCAATGTGATTTTTTTTTTTTAAACGATATCATAGGTGCCCTCATTAAGATGTCATAAGTTGAACGCCACATCCAAACAGTATGAACATTTTTTTAAGGGCCATCTCGGAATAAAATGGTCCACAGAAAAAAATATTAATGACATCGGTCACGTGATTCGGCAGCCATATTGTTGAAAAATAAAAAAAAACCTTCATAAATCTTCTTCTCTGAAGTGGCGAAACAGATCGAGGCGAAACTTTACACGTATGATTGCCTGCCCATGAGGAACAAAAGGTTCACATTATGTCATTGGCCACATGGTTTGGCAGCCATATTGGATTTACCTGAAAACCCTTAAAAATACACCACTCAAAAGAAGTCCTGGCGATGGGTTTGCAATCTCTGATTGCTTTTTCTTGTTCCATATGCACTTCCAACCAATTTGTTATTTATTTTAGCCAATATATTGCTGTTCTCAATTACTTAAAAACAAAACAAACAAGTGGTGCCAGGCACAACAAATCCTTCCCATTTAAGGCATAAAGTTATTTTGGGGATCAAATTTAAATTTGATATATCCTTATCTTCACTTCGGACCCTACCGATCTTCACAAATATGCATTTTTCACTGTAGGAATGGGGAGGATTATAAGTAACAAATAGAACACGGTTCACTATAAGCTTAGTTTGAAGTAAATCAGATCATTTTGGACAAAGTTGTGAGCGAAAAACGATTTTGATATTTTCGTGAACTTGACCTTTGATCCAATTGGACCCAAAAGTTAATGGGGGTCGTCCAAGATTCATTGCCAACCTGTGGATTAAATTTGATAGTGTTTGCAAAGCTGTTTTGCCGTAAAGTTGCTAACAGACAAACAAACCGGACTATTACAATATCCCGCTCCCTCCCTCCGGGAGGGGGCGGGATAAAAAGTGGTGCCAGGCACAACAAATCCCACCCATTTAAGGCATAAAGTTATTTTGGGAATAAAATTTAAATTTGATACATCCTTAACCTGAATGTTGATTATAAGGAATATTTTAGTCTTAGTTTGAAGTCAATTAAACCATTTTTGACGAAGTTATGACTGTAAAATGATGCTGACCTTGACCTTTGACCTAATTGGACCCAAAGTTAATGGGGTCGTCCGAGGTTCATTACCCACCTGTGGATACAATTTGACTGTTTGATCCAGCCGTTTTCCCGTAAAGTTGTATTTTCGTAACCATGTTTTAGTTTTAATGGAAAATTTGTAATTTTGACCGATGACCATTACCCCCAAAACTTCGGACCCTACCAATCTTCACAAATATGCATTTTTCACGATAGGAATGGGGAGGATTATAAGTGACAAATAGAATTAGGTTCACTATAAGCTTAGTTTGAAGTAAATCAGATCATTTTTGACGAAGTTATGAGCAAAAAACGATTTTGATCTTTTCATGACCTTGACTTTGACCTTTGATCCAAAAGTTAATGGGGTCGTCCAAGGTTCATTGCCCACCTGTGGATTAAATTTGATAGTGTTTGCCAAGCCTTTTTGCCGTAAAGTTGCAGACAGACAAACAAACCGGACGATTACAATATCCCGCTCCCTCCCTCTGGGGGGGGGGATAAAAATGGGAATGGGGAAGAATGAAAAAAAGAGGAAAATTTCCAATTATATCGCATACAGTGCTGTACTTTGTATGAAGATGCACATTTTGATCTGAGATGATGGCTTTAACATATAGAGATCTTTCAACATACATGTTCTCTGCAGATTAAGTTTGCTTAAAAAAATTTTTTAATCACCACAGTTGTTTTTCGATTCCATTACCAGTTTACTTTCCTCCTATGCACTGACACTAACCTGACAGCTCGTTGATTGGTGGTTCCACATTGTTGGAATACTTGGCACATCGCCAAGGTGTTGAGCTAATGTTTTGAATTGATCACGTGGGCATGTGCACCTGCACCTGTATACACACCGGTAGTAGCACAGTGACGTGGCAGGGTGTCAGACTCCTGATTGAGGAACTGCTTTTGAACTGCCGATGACAGTGTTGACCAGCATGTACCCACGGTGATTTTGAGGCTTACATTGACTTATACCATTGTTTTTGTGTTGCTTGTGCTAATAACTTTGACTTGATAATTGTTTACATTTTCTACTGTGCAGTGTTTTACTCTGGCTGTGTGGGTCATGCATATATATATATATATATATATATATATATATATATATATATATATATATATATATATATATATATATATATATATATATATATATATATGTATATATATATATATATATATATATATATATATATATGTATATATATATATATATGTATATATATATATATATATATATATATATATATATATATGTATATATATATATATGTATATGTATATATATATGTATATATATATGTATATATATATATATATGTATATATATATGTATATATATATGTATATATATATATATGTATATATATATATATATGTATATATATATATATATGTATATATATGTATATATATATGTATATATATATATATGTATATATGTATATATGTATATGTATATGTATATGTATATATATATATATATATATATATATATATGGTCATGTCATTGTGTTTCTTTGGTTCCTATATATTAAAGGAACTTTGATGCAGGAGGAGGCCATTAGGCCCATCAAAGCCTGCACTAGTATTGCCAACATGGTTGTTTGTCTGCACTCTATCCTTTTTGAAGGCTGAGCGTCTCGCAAGGAAGCGGCACGTACCATTTTTAGCTTGCCTGTTCGAAGAACAGAGAGCTATAGCGATACCCCCGGTGTGAGTGTGAGCGTGAAAATGTTAGTTTTTGGTGCAAGTTATTTCCTTTCTCATGTTTTTATCTACCACACTATTTTTTTTACTGATTACAAAATACAAGGACATATATTGCTATAAAATTATTTGGATCAGACTTCACTGCAATGCTTTATGAAAAATATTATTAGATGTCTTTTGAAAACGATAAATGTATAAACAGGCGAGCATTGGGTGGCTTTGACACCAGCTCTGGTTAAGTCTTTGGTTTGACCCGGCCAGGATTTGCACCGGTGATCTCCCAGACTCGGAGCAAAGATTTTTCAATATGATTTTTGTGTAAGGTGGTAATTTTGGGTGTTCGGCATATGTACTTTCGAGTTGTACTGGTATTGGGTATCTGCCCTCATGCAATTTCGGTGCACATTGTACTGTTAGTGTTGCCGTTCCCATTGTTGGTACTTTCCAATTGATTATTATCATTTGAACATTTTCGATACATTTTGTGAACCATCTTAAGAGTGCTGTATATTGTTTGTGTGGACATGTTTGTCAACTTCACATTGATGCAGAATGCCATTCATAATCCAATCTGTTCTGTAATTGTACTCTGTTTTACCGTGGCTATCACATCCCGAGAGTTTCCTCACCTCCACTTGAATGCTGTCTCCGACGGCAGATTTTCAGTGGCCGAGGATGAGGCACGTTTGGATGAGATGCCGTTAATGATGTCGGAAGAGGGCTTTGAGGCTGACGATTTTGATTATCACGCACTGCCCAAAGCTAAGGTTTTGGAGCAAAGACGCGGCCTAGCATGGTTTTTAACGAACGGATGCAAAAGCCCGTCCTCCAGGTAATGTACCTCTGGTATTCACGGCACCATCTAGTTGTGTAAAGCTTGCTTTTCACCATGTCACTCCATTTTTCCTTTTAACCAACTAAACACTCAGCCACGCAAGAGCTTCTGCACTGATGCCCTTGTCTGTCTCGTCGGATGATTTTGCAACTAGATACTTGAACTCCTCATTCTTACTAGTAAAAACCCTACCTCGTTCTTTTGCACCTTTATGAGGTTGGCACAGGCCGTGCATGCTGTGCCCCGAGATTATGCTCCAACATTGCCCTGAAAATCATCCTCATTCTGCACAGTCTGAGGTGGGACCTGAATAAAGGATCCTCCGTGTTTGCTCTTGCACCAAGTATATAGACTCGTGAAATACGATGAGTACAAGGATTACAATGTCTATAATCTTTAAAACAGGAATCCTGAAAAGTTATTGGAATAAAAGGTGCTTTTGACTTTGTGTGCCACTTTACAATCACAAAGACTTGATTTGTTTAAACATTACTGGTATTGTACAATGTGTTCTTCAATTTGGATTTTTCTTCAGCACACTGCCTGCATGACTTATCGCAAAAGTGCATCGGTAGGCACTTGTATTGTTGTTGTTTATTGCTTCACTTTACCTGCAAGTTTAAAAAGCATGCAGGTTAGTGCTCAGATGACTGCAGGTAACGCTCTCAGTGACATCTGTTCACTGCGCAGGCCAACTTTTGCTCATGGAGACTCGAGTGCCTATGCACAGTTGCAGTGGTTCGTGGTACGGTTTGCTCATGGGAATGAGGTACCAGATTAATACCTTTCCTCCTCCTCCTCCTCCTCCTCTCCTTTGATGTAATCCCCTGTCTTTTGACCATGACACATTTGTCATCATATGAACTTTATTTTGCCCTGATTGATCAAGCACGTTCTTAACACACATGAATTATGTGGATTTGTGTGGGTCAAATCCACCGCAATCCAATGTCTGTCTCTCATTCATTTCTTTCTCTTCGAACTTTACCCCCCTTTCCTTATATATTTATTTTTTAGTCATGTTGTTGTCCCTTATTGTCCAACATGTCTTCTGCGATCCTTTTTCTGCCTGTTCTTCCATACTCTATTGTTGGTACATTTATATCTTCCTCCTTCCTGTGTTCTTCCATAAGCTAGAGAAGTGTAATGTTTGGGATGGTTTAAAAGAATGACACAGCCTGTCTTGTTTAGTGCTAGTTCAGGCAATGGAGGTTGCATTGGTGGGAGAGTCGTTATATTGCAGTGCCCTGTCAAGTTTGCCCCATTGTTTCATTGCAAACTAATCATTTACTAATGGCACCGCATGCGCTCTGCTTTTGGAATGCCTGCTTGTGGTTTTTGATGATTCCCTCACTATGTTGCCATATTTAAAATTTCAATGCCATGTTATACTTGTGAACCTGCTTATGTTATTTGAAACTAGAAGGGCAGTCTGTAGAGCACATACCTCTGCCACGTAATGCCTGATCCACGAAAACATATTGGGCCCGTTACATTTTTGAAATGTCATGCCGTACAGCTAACTATATCGTTTTTGGCCCTATCTCTCAATGGTGAAGACTCACTTTAAAAATTCTAGTAGTCAGATCCGGATTCGGATCTTCAGCAAAATTGAATCGCTTCGTGGTCACACACCTAACCTGTCCACCAAGTTTCATCTGAATCCGTCTACAACTTTTTGAGATATCGTGCTACATATCGTTTTTGGTCCTATCTCTCAATGGTAAAGAATCACAAAAATAATTGTAGTAGTCGGATCCAGATCCGGATCGTCACCAAAATCTTATCAGTTCGTCCTTGTCACACACCCAACCTGTCCACAACTTTTTGAGATATCTTGTGCATAGACAAACAAACAAACAAACAGAAAGGGGTGAAAACATAACCACCTTCATCTTCGGTGGCAGAGGTAACTAGCGAAGAAGTTGTAGTTTTTTTTTTTTTTCTGTACTTTTCATCAGTGCCAACTTGTTAGTACTTTCACATCATGAACTTTGTTCCATTTATTTGTCTAACAATGGCAGTCGTGTCGGGGGTTGTTTTATCTGGTTTCTAACCAATAATTTTGCCTGACACTTGCGGCTCTCGAGGACCTCCCCCTCGCAGGACGTGAGAACGAAAGCTGTAACGGAAGGGTAATGAAGCTTTTTCTTCTGGCAGCTCACCTTGCACCTTCATGATTTTTCCTGCCTGCAGCTCTCATTTTACACTGTTGTGGAAATAATTAATGGACTGGAGTTTCACTGGAGTTAAACCCTGTCCATTTCCCTCTCCTCCAGCAGTACTTTGCTCTCTGCACTCAGAGCTTCGTACACGTGCTTCGTCGCAGCTCTATCTTCAGTGGGTTTTCACTCCTTTTAACCGTGGGACTTTTATCATTGCACCCCTTTTTGGGAGGAGCGGGCACTGGACATTTATGCCCACCCGTGTCATCGAGTGAATCTTATTGCTTTGTGGACACGACGCCGAATTGGGGATGGGGGATGATTAATTGAAGAATATCATCTCAAAACTTGTTTCTCCAGAGACTTCCCACCAATGTCCAACTGATTTTGGCCTCAACTAAAGAGTCTGTCGACATCGAACAACTGGCAGGCCTCGCCGACAAGATTATGGAAGTCGCTTCTGCCTTTGTCTTCCACTCCGCACGTAGGAGCTGTTTCAAAACCTCAACAGCAACTTGCACCTCAACCAGACCAAGTCTGTACCTTGTCTACCCAGGTTGGAACTTGAACAGACAGGTACAAGCTCTCATGACACAACTACAGGTGGAAAGAGAGAGGAGTACAAGCTGCGGGTGTGGTCCATCTAGAAGTCTATCAGGAAGACACAATCCCAGCTGAAGCCCCCACCAACACGCTGAACAGATGTGCTGGTACCATTGGAAGCATGTAGAAAAGGCTCACAAATGCATCAGCGCATGCTCATATACTAGTCAGCGTCTATCGGTGACAAGTCAGCCTGGCAGTGACACATCCAGTCGCCTATTCTACATAACCGACAAGGCAACAAGTACCAGGTTTTTAGTGGATACTGGTGCTGAAGTGAGTATTTCACCATCTCACAATCGCAACGGCCAGCTTGCATCAATTCAGCTGCAGGCAGTGAATCGGTCACCCATCACTACATACAGGAGAGAGATCTTTAACACTGGATCTTGGACTTCGACAAGTATTTTGATGGGTATTCGTGTTTGCCGAGTTGCCTGTACCCATCATCGGGGCTGATTTTCTTTGCCAGTTTGGCCTGCTAGTGGATGTCAACCATCACAAGCTCAAAGACACCACGACCAGTCTTACTGTGCAGGGAATCATCAATCGTATACCCTCCATCAGACCAATGTTCATGAAAGCTACATCTCTTTCACGTTATGACACCTTCCTTCGTGAATACCCAGATATTGCTCTACATGAATACTTTGTGAATACCCAGAAAGCTACATCTCACAGGGATTGTGAGATCAAGCACTCAACCACTCACCACATCGTAACTCATGGACCTCCAGTTTCAGCATGACCATGGCTGCTTGCCCCAGATCATCTGAAAATTGCCAAGTCAGAGTTCGAGCATATGCTTGAACTCGGCATCATACGACAATCTGGCAGCAACTGGTCTTTAACCTTGCACATGGTACCGGAGAAGTCACCGGGTGACTGGCAGCCATGTGGTGATGACATTTCACTTAACAAATGCACCATTCCTGATTGCAATCCAATTCCCAATTTCCAGGATTTTTCATCATCCCTCAAAGGTGCACATGTATTCTCCAAGATATTCTTCAGAGCATATCACCAGATCCTAGTTGAGCCGAATGATGTACACAAAACAGCCATCACACAACCTTTTCTGGCTCCACAAGTTTGTTCACGTGCCATTCGGCTTGCGTAATGCTGTGCGCATGTTTCAGAGGTTGATTGATGTCATCCATGGTCTCCCTTTCGTCTACGCTTCCCTTTGCGTAGGTAAGTATCTTACCTACGACATCTTGATTTCATCTCTCAGTTCATGATGGACTTGAGGCACATCAGTGGCAAAAACAACTCCGTAGCAGATGCACACTCTCGAGTTGACGTAAATGCTCTGTATGCATCTAACATCATCAATTTCATGACTATAGCTGAACCCCAACAGCATGATGAGTTACAAATGCTGCAAAGCATTTCAACATCGCTCCAGTTCAAACAGTTACCACTCCCCACCTATGAGGGTAGGATTGTCTCTGACATTTCCACAGGAGATCCTCACCATTAAGTCCGTCGTGAGTATCGACGTATAGTTTTTGATGCTCCACACTGTCTCACCCTGGCATCAGAGACACTCAACATTTAGTGACTCAGCATTTTGTCTGGCAGGGATTGGATCCTGATGTCAGAGCCTGGTCCAGAACCTCCAGAGCATGTCAGAGATCCAAAATGCATCGACACATCAGGTGGTCTCTTGGCACGTTTTCCACACCGGATGCCAGATTCGACCATGTTCACGTTGATCTAATCGGACCTCTACTTCCATCAGATGGCAATACATACTTGCTCACATGCATTGATCGTTTTACTCGTTGGCCGGTCACAATATCCATCCCTGACCAGACAGCAGAGATGGTAGCACAAGCATTTATCTCACATTGGGTAGCTGTGTTCGGTGCGCCCTCAACAATGACCACAGACTGAGGTCGTCCGTTTGAATCGGCACTTTTACAAGGTCTGTCTGATTTACTTTGCAGAAGGAGAATGCGAAACACAGCTTATCACCCGTCACCTACAGTATTGGGCTCTTGGAACGATTCCATCGACAGTTGAAAGCATCTCTGAAAGCCCATGGAAATACAAAATGAATCCTATCATGTTTCTGGGAGTCCAACCTCGGTTGCTGTGCTGCCGAGTTAGTTTTTGGCACAACTCTCAAGTTGCCAGGACAGTTTGTACCACCGAGTCTGTTTTATCACAATTTGGATCCTCACAACTGCACATCGGCTCTGGATGCACATGAGAACCCTGAAGCCTACACCGACCAGGCTACAACACAGGCAAACCCAGACCAATTCAGACATTCATAGTTGTACTCATGTTTTTGTGTGCCACGACATGGTGAGGAAGCTACTTCAACCCCTGTATGATGGACCGTTTGAAGTTATCCACCTTGCCTAGATTTTTTTTCTCATTATTAACTACAATGGGAAACATAATACTATCATCATTGACAGATTGAAGCCCACTTATGTTGAACATGACGTGACTACTGAACATGCGTGACATGCTACCAGCACCAGGACCGGCAGCTGTTCCTCAAGTGCCGGCACATGCGTCGTCACCGACAACCCCTCACTTGCAAACAGTGCCAGCAGTGAGAAAGATGCGCTCTGGCCATCATGTTCATTGGCCAGCTCATTTTGTGCATTTTTTTTTGGAGGGAAGGGGATCTTGAAACTTTGAGACCGTTCATTGTTTTGCACTACAATTTTGACGCCTTTCTGATCAATCACTTTCTTCCTATGTTGACAATTCTGGTTACTAGCGATCAAGGAGAGGGCTTTTTTTTATCAGTGCCAACTTGTTAGTACTGTTACACCGTGAACTTTGTTCCATTCATTTGTCCAACAACGGCAGTAGTGTCGGCATGGTTTTTATCTGTTTTCTAACCAATCATTTTGCCTGACGGCTTTACGGCTTTTGAGGACCTCCCCCTCATGGGATGTGAGGATGAAGGCTGGAACGGAATGGTGATGAAGCTTTTTCTTCTGGCAGCTTGCCATTTTTTACACCTTCGTGGTTGTTCCTGCCTGGAGCTCGTATTTTACACCATCGTGGTTCCTTATGCCCGGTGTTTGCTTCGTGGTTTGGGTGGCAGGCTTGGGATCCTAAGGTACCGAATTTAAATCCCGCTTTTGCATTGAATTAATACCAGGTGGGGTTGACAGGCTGAGTCATCCTTCTGAGGTCGGCAAAATAAGTACCAGCTTCTTGGGATGATTGAGCCATTCGAGTATCCTGTGTCAGTCATGACCTGTCCAGGATTGTGCCCAATAGCCCAGGAGACTGCTTTGGCAGCACCAACGCTCTGTACAGAGTATGGTCCCAATGGATTGATGGATTGTAGTTGTTCCTGCCTGGAGCTGACATTTTACATCGTTGTGGATAAAATTCAGACTGGAGTTTCACTGGAGTTGAACAGTGTCTGGTCGTATTCTCCAGCAGTACTTTGCTCTCTGCACTCGGAGCTTCGCACACGTGCCTAGTCGCAGCACTATCTTCAGTGGGTTTTCACTCCTTTTAACCGTGGGACCTCTTATTTGTACTCCTTTTTGGGAGCAGCTTATTCCCACGGGCACTGGACATTTATGACACCCGTGTTATCGAATGAATCGAAATGCTTTGTGGGCATGACGCTGAATAAGTCCACTGGTGACATGCCATTGCCATTTTTCTTACTTCTTATTGAACTTGTGACCATATTCACACACACTCAAGCTTCACAGATTATGAGGTACTGCTCAGACTGGTTGAAGTCATCAATCTTTAGCGGTGAGTAGAAGTCAATTACTTAATTTTTCTATAAACTCATCCTTAGATTGTTAATTTCACCCTTTTATGACTTCTACGACAGCTTTCCACCAGGTGGTACCATACTATACACACTTGCATGGAGAGAACTCGGGTCCCCTCTCAATCCTGAACCCCAGACCAAATTTCTTCTTTTAACTCCTCCCCCCAACCCTCCACAAGTTTCCACCAGTTTCATGAGTGCAACCACCAGTTTCCATGATGTTTCATTCAGCATATCAGGAGTGCATAGATGTCAGACAAACAGACAGACACTTCTCAAATTGTATACAGTTCTAGCAAAATTACCCATCCCCATTGACTGGAAAAGCTAGCCTGGTGATGGAGGAAATAACCATAGAAGCTGACAATCATGCAGTTACCCATGAAAATTAAATCCATCCTGCAGGGCTCGAGGTTTGGAGTACCCTTCTCGGCTCACCTTTGGTTGGCAATGTGCTGCACAGCACTTTTTTTTTTTCTTTCTTTCCACTATCTTACTATAATTCACCGTCTGTCCGTCCATCTGTTCCCAGGTACCTCAAAAACGGCTGACTCGATCGCAACCATTTTTGCGTGTGTAATCCTGGGACCCTTGGAGTAAAATAGGCATAAATATAATATGACCCCCTTGACGGCTCCCATTGGGAGCGGGTGCTTCTTGTACGAATAATGCAAACTCCTTCCTTGGCACACTTGAGCTCTTAACCACATACAAAGCTTTCATCCGCAGCTTGATGGAGTACTGCTCTCCCCTCTGGGCTGGTGCTCCTGCCTCACACCGAGCTCAGCTTCACGCTGTGGAAACCAAGGCTTTCCTCGGGTCATTGATATCTCCTGCGATGAAGCTGAGTCTTTGGGTCGATCGTCTTTCAACGCAGACAGGTCGATGGTCTTTTTCTTCCACCCACTCTTCTCCAGCCTTGCACCCCCTGCTCTGTCTGTGCTCTGTCCCCTTAGTATTACTGCAGAGCGCTCATGGTCTACCAACAACCCCCTTCTGGTGAAACTGCCAAAATCACGAATCGCTGTTCACCTTCACTCTTTCATTCCTCTTTTTTTCACCGCCTCTGGAACAAACGCCCACACGCTCTTCAATCCCACTCTTCCCTCCAGGTTTTCAAAACAGCTGTTCACCACCATCTCTTATCTTCCCCCATCCAAAACCATGATCTTTTCTATCCCCATTAATCCACCCCAAAACCACCTCCTTGAAATTCCCCGTTTTCCTTCCTGAAAGTCCCTGTAATCTCCATCTTGTTTATCCTGCCCCACCCCCCTCTCATCCACAGATTTCCTGATGTCCTGTTCCCTACTGTTGTTGTGCTTTCCCCTCTCACCCCCTCTTGTGTCCTACTCCCTTTGTTATATGTTCTATGTGTTAGCTCTTATACAAACCTCGACAAAGTATACAAAAAATTAAGAGGTGGCACTATTCAAACCAACTGCAACAGCGAGGAAGTATACCCCATCGTTTTTCCTGGGGGTTTAAATTTTAAGACCAAGGGAGCCGAGAACCCCGCTTAAATGTTCCTGTAGAATCTCGATGAATGTTCCTGAAGATCTGCAAAACATTCTACCAATGACCGAGCCACAAAGGAGATTGAGGAGAATCTACAGGAAGGGACAAGATCAACTGAATAATTTTGTATTCAGTTGATCTTGTCCCTTTCTGGAGATTCTGAAAGAGCGGCTAAGTTCAGACATCCCTTGCCAAAAATAAGGTTCCTTACTTTTTCCTCTGTTTCAGGTGGAACACTGATTCAGTTACAAGGAAAGTGAAGTCATTCAAGGCAGGCAGAAAATTGCTGCAACATTTGATCACTGCCTATGCTGCTAGGCACGGTGTCAAATTCTCTGAAGTATTAAAAGATAAACTTTTGCCAGTGCCACAGGCTCGGGCATAAATGAATGGAAGCCCTGGAACTGGTTCCGAGGAAATACTGTATCAGGTACTTACTGCAGGCATCCTTTGCCCCTCTGTCATTGAAGCTACAGATATTGGTGAGACAACAACACTTATTATTAATGGTCAAACACAAGTGTTGACAATAGGGAAACCTCAGGGAGCTGCCACCTTTGGAGACCTTGCTGATGTGTTTGGAGCTGTTGCATGAAATGGAGCACCACATCGCAGAATGGGTGGAGTATTTGACAGATACTATGGGGCTTCAATCAAAGGTGGTATCAGGAGAAGACTGGGTTGAGTTTCAGGAGCAATAATAAGACTGAATGAAAGTATAGATGTTCCTCTGCCTTCAAAGTGTGTGAATAGAACTTCGTAGCCCTCCCTTACAACAAAGCAGACTTGACAATATTCTTGTCCCAGCAGTTGATGTTGCATGCACCAGACAAAAAGTCATTGTAGCAGCTGGTTGATTCAGTAATGGAGAGAGTTGAAGCATTTGATCCTGGAATAAACAGACACAGGAAGCCAAACACGAGGAAGCTGTAGAATAATTATCCATTGTGTAGAAAGCCAGGTATCGAGCATTGTAGTTGCTGCGAGGGACACACAAGTCCTTGTGTTACTTTTGGCTCTTTTTCACAGAATGCAATGTTCTAAACTGTGGCTCAAGGCTGGGACTGCTAAGACGAGGAAGTCCATTCATATTCACACGATATTGGAGCACATGATGCTGGGACAGGATGCGCTAATGTTCTGGAAATAATTCCTGAATTCATGCTCTCATTGGAAGTGACCACCTCCTAGTTGGCTGGACTTAGCAAGATCAGGAGCAACAGTCACTCGAACCCCTCGCAGACCCCTCTTAGACCCTGGATTTTTTTAATGCCGTGAACAAACTTTGGTACATCAAGGGTGATGAAGGTTGTGGTGAAGTTTCATTAAAAGTCTGTGTGTAGTTCGGAGAAGAGAGCAAATACCTATTTTTTTGGGAGGGGTGGGTGGGTGAAACCCCACCCCGTAAACCCCCTTGAGCGCAGATTTTGATGTGGTCGATACACTTTGGTAAATTATGGCTGATGAATGTTGTGGTTGTTTCATCAAAATTGTGTTTTTGGGGGGGGGGTGGGAGCCAAAAATAACCCCCGTATACCCCCTTAATGAGCGCAGATTTTGATGCGATCAATAAACCTTCATTAGGCATCAGATATGAACCTTGTGGCCAAGTTTAACCAAAATCGTGTGTTTGGTTCATGCGATAATAACAAGTGTTTTCGGACTCTCACCTACGAACACTGCTCGATCGCATAAGCTCACCTGACTAAAGTCCAGGTGTGCTATAAATTAAGTTTAAATCATTAAAATGATTCGTCGTGTTCATACAATTTGTCTACATTGTACATTCGTCATGCAATTAGCTGGTTTTAAAACCAGTCGTATTTTGCATCATTTTAATCCGAAATGTGCACCGAATTTTACTGCAGTAGCTGCGATGGAACTTGCATTCGCAGACATGAACACAGATCAGTATTGCTCACGTATCGCACACAGAAATGGAACGTGGCAGTGCAGCTCTCGGCGCTGCAGTTCGGTAAAAACCTATAAAACTCTCTCCCAACATTGAGAAAATGATCGATCCAAAAAATTGTGCAAGAATCGTACATGAGGATATGGATTTTTAAGTGGTGCAAGCCGATTAAACACTTGGTATGTCCTTCCTTCTCTCCCTCTGTCAAAAATGAAGACTAAGAACCTTTCTAACCCACCATACGTTCGTTAATAGTTTGTTGTGGTTTGGTGTTCCTTGTGTTTAGTGTTTTATGTTAATGTTTAGTTTTCTTCAGGACAGTAAGGTTACCCCACTTGTTGAGGAAGTAACCGTCAGTACCCCACGGGGATACTTCCAAAGCGGTGCATATGCTTCACTGCACAGCTTCCTTCGTTACATGGGTGTGATTTATTTTATTTTGGTTCTTTTTCATGATGTTTGACAAAATAACAAACAAGCAGTCATAGACTGGTACTTACGAAATCGTCAACTTGACCTCTGACCTTGTCTAATAAAAGCTGTCTCTAGAGAAGGTAGCGACGCAAACCAGAAGTTTCTACGATGATTCTGTACCAAACCATCAAAAATCGAATGTTTGACCTCACTGTGACCTTGACCTTTGACCGATTTTGACCAAAATCTAATCAGCGCTAGCCATCACCCCCCTGAATCATGTGGTGTAATTTGACATTGGTAGCTTCTTCCGTTCTCGAGTTATCGTGCCTACAAACAAACACACACACATAAACAAACACTCAAACAAACACACAAACAAACAAACAGAGGACAGAAGCCATCAATAAAGATTTCGTAAGTAAAAAAAGTAGATGGCTTCAAAAAAGGAAGGGTGTGGTAATGATCAACTTTTTATTATTATTATTATTATTATTATTATTATTATTATTATTATTATTATTATTTGGCCTTATGTATCAGTGTGGAGGCAAACCACCTTCTCTGGAGATGTTTGTTTGGGAACATGATGATACCTCACTTGTGCCCATCATCATGTCCCTCCATCCAGTTCCAGAATCGTGCACGGAACTCCTAACTTGCAATTGTACTACAAAGTGCGCGAGTGCCCGCTGCAAGTGTAAAAAGGCCCGTCCAGTGTGCACAGCAGCTTGCAAATGCAGAACCAATGATGACACTTGTAACAATGTTTGATAAATGGTACTTCAAAATATTGACTGCAATGAAATAAAGCTAACATGACTTGTCTTGTACTGTTCTCTAAATTACCTTGTCAGACAAATATCTAACGTAATGAAAATGTGGTGGTTTATGTAACTTGGATAAAATATTGTACTTGATGCCGTGAACATTTTGGTTTGTGAATATCAGTAAAGCATCCACTTGTCTAGTCTGAATATTTTGAAAGATTCCATTATTAGTGCAATTTGTTTTGCTTTTACAGTCTATTATAATTGAACTATGCATCACAAATGCCTGTAACATTCCTCGCATACATTGTTCATCATATTCCCTGTCTGTGTACCAGCGATCCACAATATGTGTAGGTCAGCGTGAAAAATGACAAAAATATTGGTATTGTTTTGCACGATGTACATGAAAATGATTAGTTACTGTCATAAAATAATTATTTAGTGATCAGTTCACATGGGAATTCTTCGTCAATCACCATTTATACAAACCATGCTAAATATATCATTTCTATATTAAAATCCATCCATCCATCCATCAGAACCATACTCTGTGCAGAGCGTTGTTGCTGCCGAAACAGTCTCCTTGGCTATTGAACACAATCCTGGATAGGTCGCCACTCCGACACAGGATACCAGCATGCTGGCACTCATTTTGCCGACCTCGGAAGGATGACAGGCCGAGTTATAACCCCACCTGGTATTAATTCAACAGCTGAGCAGGATTTGAATTCAGGACCTTGGGATCCCAAGCCCACCACCCTAACCATTAAGCCAACACCAGGCATATGTATATTAAAATGCATAATTGTTATTCTAGTATTTTAATATTACTAGTACGGGCTCGTAGGTGCGTAAACGAAGACTGGATTGGGGCATTATTTCAATTAGATTGGACCAACCGTATCATAAATGGCTATAACTTGGGAAACACCTGGGAAACATACTCAGGTCCCCAGCATCAATTGTGACATCATATCAAACGAAGAAGAATTGTGATGCTCCCTCTCTCTCGCCCCTCGCTCCCCCCTCCTCTCTCTCCCCCCTCCTCTCTCTCTCTCCCCCTCCTCTCTCTCTCTCCCCCTCCTCTCTCTCTCCCCCTCCTCTCTTGCCCTTCTCTCTCACCCCCACTCCCACCCCCTCACACCCTCTCTCACCCCTAGTCTCACCCCTAGTCTTGCCCCTCCTCTCTCGCCCTTCTCTCTCGGTACCCAACTGCATCTGGACTCTGTCTTTTGCTCCTGATAAGGTGAAGGAAGGTTCTTTCAACCCATGACTCTGACTCTGCTGCTGGAACGGATGGCATCAGCTCGCATGTCCTAAAAACCTGCTCTGCTGCTCTTTAACATCTTCTCTCTGCCATTTTCACCCTGTCATTTGTGCTATGCCATCTTCCATCTGCTTGGAAATGTGACATAACTGCATTACATAAAATGGTGCAAAAACTGATCCTTTTAACTACAGACCTATCAGCTATTGTCAAACCATCAGCAAGGTCATGGAATCCATCATCGCAGTTGTTATAAAATCCTTCCTTTAATACAGTGGCCTGCAAAAGTATTTACCCCCTACCAATGATGACACATTTACATGAAATACGAATTATGGAGAAACAATTTTTCCAAATTAACTTTTTTCTTCATAACTGAAGAGGTCAAACCAAACACTGTTTATACTTAAAGGAGGTTACACGTCAGGAATACCTGCAAAAATCATTCGTTGGTTGCAAAAGTATTCAGCCCCATAGATCAGTACGTGGTGGAAGAACCTTTTTGTAGCAATGACTGCAATGAGTCTTTTTGCGTCCGTCTCGACCAGCTTTGCAGTCAGATGGTGATATATTTTCCCATTCTTCATGTGAAAATTTCTCTCGTTCTGCCAAGTTTTATAGGGATCATCAATGGACTTCAATCTTCAAGTCTTGCCATAAATGTTCAATTGGGTTCAAGTCAGGACTTTGGACCATTCAAGAACATTTTTCTTATTATTAGTCAACCACTCCAGTGTAGCTTAAGCTTTGTGCTTCAAATCATTGTCCTGCTGAAATGTGAATCTCCTACCCAGTTTCAGATTCATGGCTGACTCGAGCAGGTTTTCATCAAGGATTCTCCTGTACTTTGCACCGTCCATCGTCCCTTCTATCCTGACAAGCTTGCCAGTCCCTGCCCCCATAACATGATGCTTCCACCACCATGCTTGACAATTGGGATGGCGTTGATGGATGATATGCAGTGTTTGGCTTTCACCAGATATAACGGTTTGAACTTAGTCCAAAAAGTTCAATTTTTGTCTCGTCTGACCGCAAAACCTTTCTCTACTTGACTGCAGTATCATCAAGATGCTTTTTCGCAAACTCCAAGCAAGCTTTTAGTTGTGCCTTTTTCAGTAATTGTTTCTTTCTTGCCACCTGGCCATAGAGGTCAGCTTTGTGAAGAGAACGGAATAGTGTTGATTGTTGAACACTGACCCAATCTCGGACATAGAGTCTTGCAGATCTTTCAAAGTCGTCGTTGGATATACAGTGACATCCCAAACCAGTTTCGCGCTTGCCCAGTTGCTGAATTTGGATGGTTGGCCAATATTTCACTGCACTCAAAGGGATAACGAGTGACTGAAATCTTCTTATGACCCTCTCCTGAATGGTGCTTCTCCACCACTTTGTCTGACTTCTTGAATTTTCATGTTTGCCTTTTGGTTGACCAAGTGAGTTGCACCTTAAACTCCTTAGATGAGTGGGGGAGCTTAATTTTTAAGTTAAACCACTGGTTACATACAGATTAAACCTATTACTTATTTTGTAACCTTTCAAACAAATAATTTCCTCCTGAAGTGATTTTGGGTGAATTGGGAAAATAGTTTGAATACTTATGCAACTGAGAATCATCTGATTTTTCTCTAAATCAAACTCATTCACATTTTATCTGAATGTTTTTATTTAATTCTTATCCCTTTTTGGAGTAATTTGTAGACTCCGTATGTTGAGTTTGATTTGAAAACATCATGAAATATGTTAAGGTGGCATCAAAATGTGAAAACGTTGGTGGGGGGGGGTGTGGGTGAATACTTTTGCAGGCCACTGTGTATGTGGCCAAAACACCACATGGCCAAAAGTATGTGGACACCCCTTCAAATTGGTGGATTCGGCTATTTCAGCCACACCCATTGCAGACAGGTGTATGAAATCAAGCACATAGCCATGCAATCTCCATCGACAAACATTGGCAGTCGAATGGGCCGTACGAAAGAACTTGGTGACTTTCAACATGCCACAGTCATAGGATGCCACCTTTCCAACAAGTCAGTTCTTCAAATTTATGCCCTGCTGGAGCTGCCCCGGTCAACTGTAAGTACTGTTATTGTGAAGTGGAAACGTCTTGGAGCAGCAACAGCTCAGCCGCGAAGTGGTAGGCCACACAAGCTCACAGAACGGGACTCCCGAGTACTGAAGCGCGTTGCGTGGAAAAATCGTCTCGTCGGTTGCAACACTCGCTACTGAGTTCCAAACTGCCTCTGGAAACAAATTCAGCACAAACACTGTTCGTCGAGAGCTTCATGAAATGGGTTTCCATGGCCGAGCAGCCAGACACAAGCCTAAGATCACCATGCGCAATGCCAAGCGTCTGCTGGAGTGGTGTAAAGCTCACCGCCATTGGACTCTGGCGCAGTGGAAACGCGTTCTCTGGAGTAATGAATCTTATTGCACCATCTGGCAGTTCGACTGACGAATTGGGGTTTGGTGGAGGTCTGGAGAACGCTACCTGCCAGAGTGCATAGTGCCAACTGTAAAGTTTGGTGGAGGAAGAATAATGGTCTGGGGCTGTTTTTCATGGTTCGGGCTCGGCCCCTTAGTTCCAGTGAAGGGAAATCTTCATGCTACAGCATACAATGACATTCTAGAATCTAGATGATTCTGTGCTTCCAACTTTGTGGCAACAGTTTGGGGAGGGCCCTTTCCTGTTTCAGCATGACAATGCCCACATGCACGAAGCGAGGTCCATACAAAAATGGTTTGTCGAGATTGGTGTGGAAGAACTTGACTGGCCTGCACAGAGCCCTAATCTCAACTCCATCAAACACCTTTAGGATGAATTGGAATGCCGACTGCGAGCCAGACCTAATCACCCAACATCAGTGCCTGACCTCGCTGATGCTGTTGTGGCTGAATGGAAGCAAATCCCTGCAGCAATGTTCCAACATCAAGTGGAAAGCTTTCCCAGAAGAGTGGTCTGTTATAGCAGCAAAGTGTGGGGACGGGACCAAATCCAAATTAATGCCCATGATTTTGGAATGACATGTTGGACGAGCAAGTGTCCACATACTTTTGGCCATGTTGTTTTTTTTTTGTATATCTGAATCAAACCCCTTAACTTGGTTAGGTTGCAAACTTCACACACGATGCAGGCTTTGCAGGTATGGACCTTGCCACGCAGCAAGCTTCACAACACAATGTAAGCTTCAATGGTATGAACCTCGCAATGCAGTAAGCTTTAATACGAGATGTAAGCATTGCAGAGTCCAAGCTTTGCAGAGTGCCCCAGCGTCACAGAGTGCTGAAGCCTATGGCTTCCCAGAATGCATCTGCATCTGTTCTGAGCTGCGTCCAGAACCTTCGCTCCAAGCTCCACCCAGCACATCCGCTCAGACCATTAATGGTATTGTCAATCTACTAACCGACAAATGTCATGATTGACATTGCCTCCCTCCTCAAATTAACTTCTCTAATTTCTAAGCACAGTATACTCGTACAAAGATAATTTTCAAAGATTAACACAAGCTTGTGTGTCAGTCGTTCAAGTGAGACAGAGGGATGAAGAGGAAGATGTTTCACATTCAGCGATCTGTTACCATTGGTCAGCCTAACCTTGCGAACATGCTGGTCCTTATCCAGGTAGGTCTCTATAATTCGACCTAACTGCCAGTAGTTGTGTGTCAGGTTTTTGTCTTTCATCATTCCCAACCAAAGGTTCGATTCAGTGAATCGGGATTCCTTCTGGAAGATTCTTGGTCTTTGTGGGGTGATACCAAAACTGATCACTCTGATGTTTGAACTATACTATGGTACTGAGAGTGCTGTGAGATGTGGTGATACCATCTCCGACATTTCCAGTTCTTACTGAAGTTCGTCATGGGTGTGTACTGGCCCCCACACTTTTCAGCGCTTGTATGGACTGGATTCTAGGGAGGATATCGGAGAGATCAAGCTGCGGTGCATCGTTTGGGAATGTCAAGATCTCTGACCTTAATTTCGCAGTTAATGCAGTCATCTTTGTGGAGACTCTAGATATCCTTTTGGGGGTGCTCGAGATCCTGAATGAGGAGTCGGAGCCACTGGGATTTCGGGTTTCCTTGGTCAAAACTAAGATCCAGGCTTTCAGTGACATCTTGGATGCTGCTATCTTGTCTGTACCTGTTTGTGGTGAGGATGTTGATGTTATGGAGAGATTCACTTACATTCGCTGTGTTATTCATGTCTCTGCTGGCTGTGAGCCAGAGGTCGATAGACGTCTAGGGTCAGGCCTGGGGAGTCATGGATTCACTGGATCATGGGGTGTGGCACTGCTGGTACCTGTGCAGGATGACCAAAGTCCGAGTCTTCAGGTCCTTGGTGTTTTCAGTCAAGCTCGACGGATGCAGAACTTGGACTCTGACTAGGGATCTGAGACTGAGACATTCCTTTGGTCCCAGGTTTTCTTTGGAGACTCCTTGGCTATCGCTGATCTTTGTGTCCAACGAGCAGTTGCTGAGAGAGACTCAATGAGATTTGTTACCTGCATAGTCCGTCAGGGTCAGCTGCAGCTGTATGGACATGTGGCTCGTTTTCCTGATGCTGATCCTGATCACCAGATTCTCAGCGAGGAGCCTCTTGAGTGGAGGAGGTCAATAGGCCAACCATGTGCCTCGTGGTTGCAGCAGGTTGATCAGCATCTCAAGGAGATAGGGATGGGCCAGGCATCTGCCTGGGGGTGGCCAAACGGAGGCCCCTGGAGTACCAGCGGAAAGTGGACACATCGACGCGCTGCTCTGGCGCATGCTCCCATACATGGTCTGGCCTGATCTAATCCAAAACTGGTTTGCCAGGTACTGAACTCTTCTGCATTGCTTGCAGGAGTACAAGTTGGCATCTTGGAAGATACCTGGAGGTGGCATTATCATTTTGCGGAATAGATTTAAATCTGAGGCAACCTGCTATTGCTCTCTTGGAACATCTGGAATACTTTTCCCGTTGGCATAGAGTCAATATATCATCACAGCTGGAAAAATCGTGTGCCTTTGACGCAGAGGCAAAAGCTCGTTTTAACTCAAGGTCTTTATTATCAAGTTGTAACTCCGTGTCATCAAACAGACTTGCACACACTTCGGAGTTCCACAAGAAATCTGGTCCAGTAAGCCACTTGGATTTGTTTACAAATTCTTCTGCACGAAGACCTCATGACCCTTCGTCTGCATGATTTTGATTAGTCGGTACGTATTTGCATTGCACCGGATCTGTGATCCTGTATCTTTTGAACTCGATTCACGACAAATTCGTGAAATCGCTTTGCTTCGTTGGCAATGTATCCAAGAATGACCTTACTGTCAGTCCAATATATTTCAGATGCATTCTCAATCTCAAGTTACTTTGACTGACACCAGTGCCACTGTCAATTCCGTTCTTGGAATTGTGATCATTTTTGACGGTGCTAACCCCTGCCTTTCCCATTACAAGAGAGCAATGGACTTGTTGATGCTCATCCACCAGTCGTATTAACATTGCCCATATCCACTCATGCTGGTGTCAGAGAAATGATGGAGTTCGGCCTTTATAACTTTCCCAGTGTTAGTCGGTTTGAAGCACCCGCAATGACTCCAAGAGGAAGAGGTTGCTTCTCCATTGTTCCCATCATGGTCGAAGATATTGTGGAAGTGGACTGTCCCAGTCCATCTGATCTTTGCATAACTCTTGTAATACTCTTTACCGACAAGGACAACAGGTGCTGCAAATCCAAGAGGGTCGTATACCGAACACATTGTTGATAAGACACCTCGTCGCATTAATGGTTGGTCTTTCAAGTGAATCTGAAACTGGAAAGTATCAGATTCAATGCACCATTGGATACCCAAAGCTTTCCAATGGCAGTGAATCGTGCATCAGATCGAGATCTCGACTTCCCTTTGTCTGATCTTAGGACGGGATGGCAGCCAAGACATCCTTTGAATTTCAGATGAATTTGTGCAGTCTCAGCCCTCCCTGTAAGCACATCGACTTGGTGTTATTGAAAATGTCAATGGCTTCACTGACAGAAGCAACTGATGTAAGACCATCATCGACATAGAAGTTATGTCTGATGAAATCTGCAGCATTTGATTCAAATTAAGCCTCATTGTCACTGACTGTCTGCTTCAAGCCAAAATTCACACAAGCCGGAGAGGACTTGCCACCAAAAAGATAAACGTTCATCCGGTATTCAACTGGTTAATCTTCAAAGTTGTCCCACAAAAAATACCGGAGAAAGGCTCGTCGTTCCCTCTTGATCTTGAATTGGAAGAGCATTTGCTCTACGAGCTGTTGTTTTCATCAAGTTTAGTTCGAGTGCAAAGCGGACGTGGATAAGCTTTGCATTTTGGGATGGTTTCTGGTTATTATAATAATAATAATAATTAGGGCTTCAAGCAAGTGCTGAAGCCCTATTGAATTCGTTAGTATTATTATTATTATTATTATTATTATTATTATTATTATTATTATTAACGGCGTTTTTATGTTCTACTGACCGATTTTGTGGCGGATCTGGAGGGAAAACTGTTGGATGAAATTCAACGAAACTTTACAGGATTATTACTCACCACCTGAAGTTTATACTATGAAACATTTGATGACGTAGGTCACGTGGTATGGCGGCCATATTGGATTTTATCCAAAACCTAAAAACATCTTCTTCTCCAGAAGGGATAATCAGACAGCCTCAATCTTTTGCACACATTTGCTAAGTAGCTTGGGAATGTAAAGTTGTTAATTTGGTTGAAATCGTTATTTAATTTATATGATTTTAAATGATGCCGATTCGCCTCATTAAATATGCAAAATATGCAAATGAGAGTTGAAAAAATTTAATGACATTTAGATAGTACATAAACAGGGGACTCCCAATATATTTATATTATGTCTGTATTTGACCCCAGTGAGCCCCCAGCGCCCCCCAAAGTTGAAAATGACCCATTTTTGAAATGTCATAAAATGAAAACAACGCTTGGAGTAAATTCAATGAAACTTATCAATTTAATTACTCTCCACCTGCAGTTTATACTTTAAAAATTTTGATGACGTAGGTCACGTGGTCTGGCGGCCATATTGGATTTTATCCAAAACCTAAAAACATCTTCTTCTCCAGAAGGGATAATCTGACAGCCTCAATCTTTTGCACACATTTGCTAAGTTCAATGTTAATGTGAATTTGTTAATTTCATCGAAATCGTTAAATAATTAATATGATTTAAAATGATGCCGATTCGCCTCATTAAATATGCAAAATATGCAAATGAGAGTTGAAAAAATGTAATGACAAATTTAGATAGCACATAAACAGGGGACTCCAAATATATTTATACTATGTCTGTATTTGTCCCCAGTGAGCCCCCAGAGCCCCCCAAAGTTGAAAATGACCCATTTTTTTAAATGTCATAAAATAAAAACAACGCTTGGATGAAATTCAATGAAACTTATCCATTTAATAACTCTCCACCTGAAGTTTATACTTTGAAAATTTTGATGACGTAGGTCACGTGGTATGGCGGCCATATTGGATTTTCTCCAAAACCTAAAAACATCTTCTTCTCCAGAAGGGGTAACACGACAGCCTCAAACTTTTGCACACATTTGCAAGGTTCCATTGGAATGTTAAGTTGTTAATTTCATCGAAATCGTTACATAATTTATATGATTAAAATGATGCCGATTCGCCTCATTAAATATGCCAAATATGCAAATGAGAGTTGAAAAAATTTAATGACAGATTCTGATAGGCCTTGAAGAGGGGACTCCAGATATGTTTACGCTATGTCTGTATTTTACCCCAGTGAGGCCCCAGAGCCCCCCAAAGTTTAAAATCACCCATTTTTGACATGTCGTAAAATGAAAACCAAAGAAGATAGACAAAAAGTGACCACAAATTCTGGAACATATTTTCACGTTCTACAAGTTCGCCATTTACATTAATATGCAAATGTGGAGTTATTGGACTTTTTTGGGGACTTGAAAATTTGTCCAGCCTCGATTTGTCCAATGTGAAGTTTCTTTCTCTATCATGTATTGCTATGGGCTTTTCAATCCTTCATCGATATAACTTGAGGGACCCCGTAGCTGGGCCACATTGCAGACTTGAACTAACTTTCTAACTCGGAAAACCCACATCATGTGACAGGGTGATGGTGTTGAAATTTGTTAAAATGGAGGCACGCCTTGAAGCCCGGGATTACTGGTTTACCAGTTTTAATTATTATTATTATTATTACTACTGCGAGTTCCCTTACAAGGGACTTTAATCCAGGAGGAGACCATTAGGCCCACAAAAGCCTGTGATATGGTTGTTCATGCTCTCCTCTCCAAATGCTGAGTGTCAAGCAAGGAAGCAGCACGTACTATTTTTCGTCATTGTTATGTCTTGGCTGTGGTCTGAACCGCTGACCTCCCCAAACTTTTGAAGTGACATCTTCACTGCAATTATCATGGTTATGGAGTAGAAACCAGGACTTCTCCCTGACCTGACCCATGGTGGTGTCCGAACGTAGAATTTGATTTGCAAAGGTTGCCATGGTTTTATGGCCGATCAATTTTCATCAACCTTCGCCATCTGACAGTAAAAGTAGCAGCGATGGGAGTGATACTGAGGAAATGCTGATTACATCGACATTGGCATAATAGTTCCTGCAAAGAATAGCTGAGATGAAGAAGCTAACGGTGGACTTTTCTTCTTGGCAGCTTGTCAATTCTGTGAATTTCAAGATAAATATAAAATTTAATCTTTGAGGTGAAATGTCATATTGTTCATGGTATCTTGAGACTAAATGCAAATTGATTGGTTAATGATTAGAGCACGCACAAACCAGAACCATTAATATTGCTTACAGGGCTCGACAGTCATTTATGTAGCTCGGAGTAATATTAATTTAATTTAAAAATGACTTATTGTGGGGAAATTGCAAAGAATGAGCTGAAGATCCACAGCCAATGGTAATTGTGCCTTGACACTCATGAAGCTAATTAGCATAATTGACATCAGATTTTTCCAATGAAATTGGGCAGACACTGTTCAGGTAAGGTCTCACCTGTAAGTGTCAAGTTCCATAGAGATACAATTCTGCATTATAAATCGTGTGTGTGTGCGGATTACACTACCTCATCTTTAACATGCTCAGTTTGATGTTTCAGACGATTCCCAACATAATTGATGATGACTTGAGACCTACACTGTATGTTGTCATGTCTTTGTCACGGACAACTTTAATGCAGACTTAAGAAATGTAGATATCTCAAGTTTGTTTGTTTTTGTGACTTCCACCTCAATTTGCTGCATCAGGACCGCAAATGTGATCAGCAGTTGTTTTTCTTGTATCCATCACTTTTCTCTGAGAGTTTGAGTTGTTTGATTCGGTAAAGAATTTGCCAAGTGATTTAAACAATCTTTTAAAACGTTCCTGAGGGTTGTGTTTTTCTCTCCAGCTGCTGCGGATGTGGCTGTTGGCCTTGTTGTCGGCGTCGGGAACTACGGCCTCGCACCGTGTGGCTGGGTCATCCCGAGAAGAGCGAAGAGAAGTATCCCCGAAATGCCATCAAAAATCAGAAATACAACATCGTCACTTTCATCCCTGGGGTAAGCTGTCATGGTATGGTTTGTGCATTCTTAACATTTCCGGTTAAAGTAACATGTGGACTTGCTTTGCAATTATGTCATTGTGTACCATTCATGGTTTTGGAAAATCAAGGTGGCACAACTTTGTTGGGTTATAACTGAACGCCAGTTGTTCCACCATGCTGAAGATGCTCTTCTAAATCCCAACAGAAGACGTGTCGGTAGTGTGAAAAAGAGGCGGGTTTGTACACATCATGAATTGTTTGTGGTGTTTGTTCAAATATTGTAACTGTGCACTGTTTGGTGGGTTAATTCTACAAACCTCCTGTACAGGTATTAGCATAGAAATTTAGCTTTCTCTTTGGTTCGGCCTTTAAGCTCATTTAAAAATATTTAATGCAAACAAAACGACAGGGATGCAGTTGCAGCCAGCCTGTATCTGGGATGGGAAATGGTCTGTTACATTGGGCATCCATTTGTGAAGTGGTGTCGAGGATTTTCCAGAGAGGTCATTGATGTAAACGAGGAATGGGATTGGACCTAAGACAATTCTTTGGGGCATATAGCAGCTTCGCAGAATAGAGCAGGAAGAAATATGCTACATGATTATGATGATGATCCAGGGCAACATGATGTTTGCATCGAAGGAGGAAATTGCAAAAATATTGAGGAAGTCGATCCCAGATGCCATTAGTGGACATGTTTATGAACATGACTGACTGCCCTATAGTGTCAAACATTGGAAAATGTCTGATGAGACTGCTCTTGTCTCATGCTTGTAGTTGTCCATTTATTCTTGATGTAGCAACAAGAACATGTCTAACGTGTTGTGGAGGGCATTGAAACCGGACTGATCTGAATTTTAAGATCCCAAACAATCTTGGCTGCAATTATTGATTCAAATTCTTTGCTAATGATGGGAAGAAGGCTCATTGGTGTATTTTTACATGTTCAATGTTGGTACCGAGCTTTTGTTTTTGGTGAGTTGGGGTGAGATTGATTGTCTCCAATGATGGGGGATGCCTGTTGTGAAAGAGGTGCAGAAGAGCAAAGCAAAGGGAATTGTCGGAACGTATGCAGAGTTTTGAGTAGAAGAGCATGTATATGCATATATATATATATATATATATATATATATATATATAAATATCTCTCTGATCCCAACCGCATTCAATTAATGGCTCCAGGTATGTGTGGTTGAGCGAGAGATAATGTTCCTGTGTGCCAGGCGGGACGTGCAGCAAGGGCTCTATGGGACCGATCCTGACACTCACCACTCGTAGTTAAGAGACTTTAAAATGCATTCTTCAATAAATTTGAAACAGTACCTAGTGTTGTGGGTTTTTTATTTTATTTGTTGACATCTTTATGAAACTGCAATCGTATGTTCGTGGCCGAAAACATTTTAAACTTTAAAAACTTTCCCCTTTGTCCCATGAACTGCCACAAACCGATAACGTTACCCCCCCCCTTCCCCCTGTCGACATTGTACCAATTCTCCAACTTTGGTGGTGTCGCCATTTGCAGCCTTTCTCATGAATCGGGAACCGCCGCGAACCGATAACGTTATCCCCCTTATCCCCCTTATCCCCCTTGTCCCCATTGTACCAATTCCCCGACTTTGGTGGTGTCGCCATTTGTGGTCTTTCTCATGAACCAGGAACCGCCACAAACTGATAATGTCGTCCCCCTTGTCCCCATTGTACCAATTCCCCGACTTTGGTGATGTCGCCATTTGTGGTCTTTCTCATGAACCAGGAACCGCCGCAAACCAATAACGTTATCACCCTTGTCTCCATTGCAGTAATGACTAAACACTCGCGGATTTTACTCCGACACTCGTAGATTTTACCCCATCACTTGCAGATTTTGCCACAGGGCGCTCAAGGTCCCCCAACAACCCTCTTCTGGTAAAACTACCAAAATGAAGAATCGCTGCACACCTTCACTCTTTCATTCCTCTTTTTTTTCTGCCTTTGGAACAAACTCCCACTCTCTTCAATCCCATTCTTCCCTCCAGACCTTCAAAACAACTGTTCACCACCACCTCATCTTCCCCCATCCAAAACCTCAATCTTTTCTACCCCCTTTAATCCACCCAAAACCCACCTCCTTCAAATTCCCTGCTTTCCTTCCTGAAAGTCCCTGTTAAGCTGCTGTCACACCTTGACGATTTAGCCAGCCTATGCCGATTTATGAAAAATTTGTCTAAAACGCTGGCACACGTCGAATACGTTATGGGTACGTTTTGTATATAATACGTTAAGAGCACGCTGAAAAACACTGCCATACGTCGTAGTACGTTGGCTTTAAACGTTGTACTTTTGGGTTGTCCTCAAATTTTTGCATGCTTGAAATTTTACGACGTATGCCAGCCTATGACTCGCACGTTCTACTACGCTGGCCATAAGTTGTAGGCACATTATGCGATCGTTGACACACGTCGACACACGTTATTTGTAAGTTACTCATAAGTCGAAACACGTCGAGGTAATGTTTAGCATACCCGAAACTTATTTCTAACCTGAGTAACGTTTTGTAAGCACGCTACACGAACGTTATTCACACTTCGCAACACGTTACTTGAAAGTTCCTCATACGTCGAAACACGTCAAAGTAATGTTTAGGGTACCCGTGACTTATTTATAACCTATGATTAACGTGCTTGGGAATTATTTGTAAAGCATGTCCTACGCACAAATACGTATGTAGACGTATTTGACGTCTTCAGGACGACCACAGAACTTACTGAACGCATTTCTAACCTACAGATACCGTATAATGGCGTATTGGCAGCGATTAGGGGAATTGGTACATAAAAAGGGGCTTCGCAGGAGGAACCCGTCTTTTTTTAGACTTCGAGGTGAGTACATGTCCATGTCATTCCGAGAGATGGAGGATACGGCAAGGCTGAGACGACAATACCTACCTGTCCTCCAACATCAACATGACCTCATCGAGTTGACACTGCACCAGTTGCGTGCCAATAAAGCCGGGAGAAGAAGACGTGAACGGAGGAGAAGGAACTGGGTCAGACCATGGATCGGGAGGCAACGCCACTACGGCATATATGACCAGCTCATGGTGGAACTCTGGAACGAGGACCATGCATCCTTCATCAACTTCCTGCGAATGCCCCTAGCGATGTTCGACGAGCTGCAAGCCAGAGTGGGTCCAAGGATAACCAAGCAGTACAACTTCTACAGGGATCCGCTTGAGCCTGGCATGAGGCTGGCACTGAGCCTGCTGCTGTTGGTGCCGTGACTGCAGTGCTGTGGAAGCGATTTAACTCGTTCAATGAAAACGATTTAAATTGCCGAGCACCAGCGTCCAAAAACAATAGGCGAGTGACAGGTATTTATTAAAAGTGAAGTTGCAGCCTATGAATAGAAAACCTCATGTAATCGTCGACGATACGCTGCCACGCTATGCATACATTGGACTATCGTTGGGCATAGGTTGTGGACGCCGAAAACACGCGAATCAATCGTTGGTATAACTTATCTATAAGTTATCGAAGCGTTCTGTGTTCATTACTAGTACATTATGCATTTGTCCAAGTCGTTTTGAATACTTTAAAAACTGAAACAAAAAAAATAGTTCATCGTGGGAATGAGAAAAAAAAAATTAGCCGAAAAGAACATCGAACAATGGTGCAAAGTCGTCTCCTATTCGTGGACGCAACGAGGATCCATCATCACCCACACCCTCCCCATCACGCTTACCTACTACCAATACCAATGCTACTACTACTACTACTACTACTACTACTACTACTACTACTACTACTACTACTACTACTGACACGCTCACCTAATACTACCACGACTGATACTACTGACATTGACATCGACTCAACATGGAGTCTGGAACACTGACGGTTTCCTCTTGTGAAGTCCATTTGTATATACCAATTCCCCTAAATGCTGCCAAATCGCCATTTTACGGTAGATGTAAATTAGAAACACGTTCAGTAAGTTCTGTGGTCGTCCGGAAGACGTCAATCAAATTCGTCTACATACGACAATGTGCGTTTGAGATACGTTACACATAGGTTCAAAGCATGTTACTCATAGGTTAAAAATTAAGTTTCGGGTATGCTAAACATTACCTCGACGTGTTTCGACTTATGAGTAACTTGCAAGTAACGTGTGTCCGACGTGTGACAACGATCGCGGAGCGTGCCGAGAACATATGCCGGCGTATGCGGAACTTGTGAGCCATACGTCGAGTACGTCGTAAAATTTTCAGCATGCTTGAAATTTCACGACGTATACACAACTTACCCATACCGTATTCGACGTGTGCCAGCGTTTTAGATGCATTTTTCATAGGTCGGCATACGCTGGCTAAATCGTCAAGGTGTGACTGCGATGTTGACACTTCCAATTTTCAGGCGGTTATGATTTAAATCGGCGTGCGGCAGGTTTTTAACAGGTTATGCCATGAGTTCGTCGGCGATACGTGCAGCGCGCTATGCCTAAGTTAAACTATTGTTGGGCATAGGTTGTGAATGCTGACAACAGGCTAAGCATTCGTCGGTATAAGTTATCGATAAGACAACGAAACGTTCTTTTCCCGTTACTAATATGTTATGCATACGACCAACACGTTATGAATACGACCAAAACTTCAAAAAAAACTTCAAAAAAAACTACAGCGTACGCCAATGTTTTACATACATTTTTATACGTTGCCATTGCTGGTTAAAACGTCAAGGTGTGACAGCTCCTTTATGTAAGGACCTGAAAGTCTATGTAGTGTCCATCTTGTTTACCCTGTGTAACCCACCCCATCCCTCTCCCTTCCACAGATCTCCTCATGTCTCTGTTCCACACTTTTTTTTCCTTCCCTCTCCCACCCCTCTTGTCTCCTGCTCCCCTGTATGTTCTGTGTATTAGCTCTCATAGAAGCCTCGACAGTGTTTACAAGAAAGAAAAAACAACCAGTGAGAATTGCTTTGCATTACACGTGCCCTTCTGATGTGATGTTTTTTTTTTTAATGTCAAAAAGGGCATAACACTGAAAAATTGATGAAATGCCCTGAAACTCCCACATCTTCTGTAACTTATCATCATAAATCTGTGTACCAAGCTTCAGTTGAATATGTGGCAGGGTATGGGAAAAAAATGTATAAAATCACAGCTGGCACAGATGAACAGATGGAGAGCAAACCTACATTCTCTCTGGTGAAACCAGGAGGGGACTCAAAAACAGGAATGTATTGTATGTCTTTCTCTCTCCTCTCCTCTCCTCTCCTCTCTCACCTCTCTCTCTCTCTCTCTCTCTCTCTCTCTCTCTCTCTCTCTCTCTCTCTCTCTCTCTCTCACCTCTCTCACCTCTCTCACCTCTCTCACCTCTCTCACCTCTCTCACCTCTCTCACCTCTCTCACCTCTCTCACCTCTCTCACCTCTCTCACCTCTCTCACCTCTCTCACCTCTCTCACCTCTCTCACCTCTCTCACCTCTCTCACCTCTCTCACCTCTCTCACCTCTCCCACCTCTCTCACCTCTCTCACCTCTCTCACCTCTCTCACCCTCTCTCACCTCTCTCACCTCTCTCACCTCTCTCTCACCTCTCTCTCACCTCTCTCTCACCTCTCTCACCTCACCTCTCTCTCTCTCTCACCTCTCTCTCTCTCTCACCTCTCTCTCTCTCTCTCACCTCTCTCTCTCTCACCTCTCTCTCTCTCACCTCTCTCTCTCTCTCTCACCTCTCTCTCTCTCTCACCTCTCTCTCTCTCTCACCTCTCTCTCTCTCACCTCTCTCTCTCTCTCACCTCTCTCTCTCTCTCAACTCTCTCTCTCTCTCTCACCTCTCTCTCTCTCTCTCTCTCTCTCTCTCACCTCTCTCTCTCTCTCACCTCTCACCTCTCTCTCTCTCTCTCACCTCTCACCTCTCTCTCTCTCTCACCTCTCACCTCTCTCTCTCTCTCTCCTCTCTCCTCTCTCTCTCTCTCTCTCTCACCTCTCTCTCTCTCTCTCTCTCTCTCTCTCTCTCTCTCTCTCACCTCTCTCTCTCTCTCTCTCTCTCTCACCTCTCTCTCTCTCTCTCTCACCTCTCTCTCTCTCTCTCACCTCTCTCTCTCTCTCATCTCTCTCTCTCTCTCTCTCACCTCTCTCTCTCTTTCACCTCTCTCACACACCTCTCTCTCTCTCTCACCTCTCTCTCTCTTTCTCCTCTCTCACACACCTCTCTCTCTTTCACCTCTCTCACACACCTCTCTCTCTCTCACCTCTCTCACACACCTCTCTCTCACCTCTCTCTCACCTCTCTCTCACCTCTCTCTCACCTCTCTCTCACCTCTCTCTCACCTCTCTCTCACCTCTCTCTCAGCTCTCTCCCACCTCTCTCCCAGCTCTCTCTCTCTCTCACCTCTCTCACCTCTCTCTCACCTCTCTCTCACCTCTCTCTCACCTCTCTCTCACCTCTCTCTCACCTCTCTCTCACCTCTCTCTCACCTCTCTCTCACCTCTCTCTCACCTCTCTCTCACCTCTCTCTCACCTCTCTCTCACCTCTCTCTTCTTCTTTTCTTTCATTGGTCCAGCATGGTTCGTATCCAGCCTCGCCGGGACGTTATCCTCCAATGATCTGTTTTTCTAGCCGGTAAGTCCTTGGGCAGTTACGCTCGGCTGCATCTGATCTGGTTTGAACAAGGCGTACCGAGGGCGTGTCCCCCGATAATTAGATCACGTGACCATTCTGATCAGGTCATCCCACAAGATGAGCCCACAAGCTCATCGCTGGACTTGATATTCCAACGCTGGCGGTGTGGCAAAGGAGATTGACCATGTCCTCATTGACGGTCGTTGGAGGATGATCCAGAACTACAGGGTCTACCGGAGTGCTCAGTTCCTCAATACTGACCACAGGCTTGTTGTAGCAACTCTAAAGCTGCACCTTAAATCCTGGAGAATGGTACCATCCCAGCCTAGGCTGGATGTTTCCAAGCTCAGGGATGAGAGAGTAGCTGAGGAGTTTGCGAACAGGCTGAGTGGACACTTGGGGGGTCTGGGTGCTTTGGGGGTCCTGAAGAGTTGTGGAGCGCCTTCAAGACCACCGTCCTTGATGTTGCCGGTGGATGTCTTGGAACTCACCGCAGGGCAAAGAAGAATTTTGTCTCTCAAGGGACACTGGATACCATTGACCAGAGTCGCAGGGCCAGGCTGAATGGCAGAGCTGAGCTGTTCAGGGAGCTGAGGCGTAAAACTGTGCGTGCACTGAGGGTGGACAAGGAGGCCTATGTGCGAGGAATCTGTGAGGGGGTAGAGCATCACCTGTGGACAGGTGATTCTCGTCCCGCTTACAGGGGAATTCGCTCATTACGTTCATCCAAGCCCATCCCTCGGAGCACTGCAGTTCGAGCACAGAGTGGTAGGCTCTTGACAGAGGAGTCTGAAGTGAATGCCCGCTGGGCCGGTTACTTTGAGCGGTTGTACCAGGCTGATCCCCCAGCTGTCGAGTTGGACGTCAAGGGTGTTACAATCCCTGTTGCTGACCCCCGAATCAACTGTGGTCCACCTTCGCTTGTGGAAACACGGGCTGCGGTGAACCAGTTGAAACGGGGCAAAGCTCCAGGGATCTGTGGCATCCATGCCGAACTTCTCAAGGCTGGTGGAAATGCTGCACTCGTGTCGTTGCATGCAGTTTTGTGCTCTGCCTGGAACACAGGCATCATCCCAACTGACTGGAAGAGGTGCCTTGTTGTCCCTCTCTGGAAAGGGAAGGGTGATCGCCAGGACTGCAACAACTACCGAGGGGTGACGCTGCTCTCAGTGCCGGGCAAGGTCTTTGCTCGGATAATTCTTGATAGAGTTCGCCACCATCTGCTTGAGCACCAGCGTCCAGAGCAGTCAGGCTTTACACCAAAGAGGTCAACGATTGACCGTATCCTTGCCCTTCGTGTCCTCACCGAACGCAGACGAGAGTTTCGGCAGGGGCTGCTTGCAGCCTATGTTGATCTCTGTAAAGCGTTCGATTCAGTGAATCGGGATGTCCTCTGGAGGATTCTTGGTCTTCGTGGGGTGCCACCAAAACTGATCGATCTGATGTCTGAACTCTACTCTGGTACTGAGAGTGCTGTGAAGTGTGGTGGTACCACCTCTGACTTATTTCCAGTTGTTACTGGAGTTCGTCAGGGATGTGTACTTGCCCCCACACTTTTCAGCACTTGTATGGACTGGATTTTAGGGAGGATGTCGGAGAGATCAAGTTGCGGTGCATCGTTTGGGAATGTCAAGATCTCGGACCTTGATTTTGCAGACGATGCAGTCATCTATGCGGAGACTTTAGACATCCTTTTGGGGGCCCTCGAGGTGCTGAATGTGGAGTCGGAGCCACTGGGATTACGGGTTTCTTGTGTCAAAACTAAGATCCAGGCTTTCGGTGACATCTTGGATGCTGCTGTCCTGTCTGTGTCTGTTTGTGGTGAGGATGTTGAGGTCGTGGAGAGATTCACTTACCTTGGCAGTGATATTCATGTCTCTGCTGGCTGCGAGTCAGAGGTCAATAGACGTCTGGGTCGGGCCTGGGGAATCATGGATTCACTGGATCATGGGGTGTGGCGCTGCCGGTACCTGTGCGGGAGGACGAAAGTCCGAGTCTTCAGGTCCTTGGTACTTCCAGTCTTGCTCTATGGGTGCGAGACTTGGACTCTGACCAAGGATCTGAGACGGAGACTTAATTCCTTTGGTACCAGGTGTCTTCGGAGAATCCTTGGCTATCGCTGGTCAGATTTTGTGTCCAACGAGCGGTTGCTGAGAGAGACTCGGATGAGATTTGTTACCTGCATAGTCCGTGAGCGTCAGTTGCGGCTGTATGGACATGTGGCTCGTTTTCCTGACGCTGATCCTGCTCACCAGATTCTCTCAGTGAGGGAGTCTCATGAGTGAAGGAGGCCAGTGGGCCGACCACGTACCTCATGGTTGCAGCAGGTTGACCATCATCTCAAGGAGATGGGGATGGGCCTGGCATCTGCCTGGGGGATGGCCAGACGGAGGCCCCTGGAGTACCGGCGGAAAGTGGACGCAGCGACGCGCTGTTCTGGCACATGCTCCCATACCTGACCTGACCTGACCATTCGGTAAACAGTATTCATTAGACGGAGGACCCGAAGTCATGTGGTCGAGTTATTGGCGTTCACGGTCGATTTACGACCCGCCGCATCACGAAGTTATTCATGTGCGACGGCCTGCAATTCCGGAGAGTCTGGTGGGTACCCGAGGTAGCTTCCCCCCTCGTGGTATTCTCGCCCCCACCCCGACCCCGAGTCCGCAACAATATCATGTTTTGTCATGTAATGTCTATAAACCATTTATAATGTATATTTTTATATGTTTCCAGACTTTATGGCGACCCTGTAGAATGACCTTTTTATCAGCATACTTTGTATGTTGTCTTTAGTACCGTTTGTGAGGATTGTTACCTGGAAGCTGTCACATGCAAGAGTGGGTGGCGGATGGGGTTGTGTAGCTGGGTAGCTGGGTAGCTGGGTTGTTCACCAAGTTACGGCCTCTTGAATCCAATTTCTGACGAACATCCTTGTTCTGCTATGCTATAGTTACACAGCTATATTAATTGATGGTGTCTCTGTTTAAATATGGATCTTCTCAACTGAAATGAGTTTGTGTGTCAACATTTTGGGTCATGGTACTGCTCTTCCACATCATCATATGCACCTTAATTGCTCTTTCTCCTATTTGCCTTTTGTTTAGGTGTTGTTCCAGCAGTTCAAGTTCTTCCTCAATCTTTACTTCCTCATCGTTTCTTGCTCCCAGTTTATACAAGAATTGAAAATTGGTTACTTGTACACATACTGGTCACCACTGGTTAGTATAACACAATATAATATTTCTGCCAATTTTCCTCTCTTCCTCCTCCTTCCTTCTCCTCCTTCCTTCCCCTCCTCATCTTGTCAACACAAAATGTCTTTTCCAATTGAGAACAGCTTTTCTTAAAGCTGTAGTTTAATTTGTTTTATTTTATTAAGAATTTGTGTGGCAACTCTCAAGTTCTATAGTGACGTGTATATGCTTCGAGTTTTCCACTCTCCTGTGTGTCCTGTAGGGGTTTGTTTTGGCCACGACGATGTGTCGTGAAGCCCTAGATGAGTTTCGGCGATTCAAACGAGACAAGGAGATGAATTCTCAGCTGTACAGCAAACTCACTACACAAGGTTTCTGCAAACAGCCCGCATCGCCTCGATAATCACACCCCATCATACACCGCTCCTCATCCCTGTTTTAACGGTACCATGGTTGCTTCCGAGCACCTGTGGTGAAGCCTTCCTGGTCACATGAATTTCTGTCTGCAATATAACGTCCCTTTCCTTGTGTTGTTTCAGGAATTGTTAATGTAAAAAGCTCAGACATTCAAGTTGGTGATCTCGTCATCGTTGAAAAGGTGAGGTTATAAGGAGCTGAGCCATCAATGTTTGTTTATTTTATTTATTTTTAATGAATGGTATATTTAAAGGGCATGCTTATCTCTACCTGATTTAAAAGGATAGTTTTTATTTTGGTAACTTTTTTTTGTAAAGTTCTACAATGTAGGATGGTCATCGCAATGACCTCAACTCGTCATATTGGAAATTCCCACGAAT
This sequence comes from Eptatretus burgeri, assembly GCF_056783735.1. NCBI lineage: Eukaryota > Metazoa > Chordata > Myxini > Myxiniformes > Myxinidae > Eptatretus > Eptatretus burgeri. The sequence continues at coordinate 104,472,758 of NC_140967.1, read as the reverse complement.
AGCATTTGTCAGCTATTCCATCGAATTGGACTTTTGATAACTGGGTAAAACCGTTGTCATCACCTTGAGTTGATTGATAACGGGTGTATTTCGTGAATGTTTATCATTTTAATACATTGCGGTGAAACTTTGTCAGTTTGGTTGAAGTCTCGTTTGTTTATCCATTTTGACATGTTTTGTCGTGCGTTGCAAAAATCGTTTCCACGACGAACAAAAACTCGACCCCAAATCCTTTTTTTCTGCTGCTATGACATGAGACTCAATCTGAAATTTATTTATTTATTTATTATTTCTCTTTGTGCATCGGAGCTTCGCCGTCGTGTTGTAAATGTGACTCCATTTTAGCAGAACAATTACGGTTTTAATGGAAACAATAACGAATCTAAAATTACCAAAGACATTCCGAATTGACATTTGCACTAATTTGCCTGTCATATTAGAGTCGGACATGAGTTTTAGAAATTGCTTTTGATTAAAGGGACAGTTCTGTTATTGTTTTAGCCACGATTTGTGGGCCGGATAGCAATGAGTCATTTGAATTGGGTATAACCATAATGACTATTGACAAGCGCCGTCATGCACCGCTCTGTTTAACAATATATTCTGTGCCCCCGTTATCTCTGATATTACACGATGCATCTAATGCCGTCAAGGCGTAATTATGGGACTGCTCACGCCATGGGTAATTATATTGCAGCATTGACACTGACATTTTTAATCGCAAAATGATCTTCCCATAAAACGTTTACAATAACAGTGCTTTCTGTACGCGGCCAACGCTTGTTGGCTTTGTTGAAGGGGCGTGTAATTTGAGGTTCATAGTACTTTGTGATATCGCGTCGTGAGGGTGGAAAAATCCGTGTGGGAAAGGCAGGCTGAACAAATGTCAATGTATGGCTTTCACAGTTGGGACTTTATATTTTCAATTGATCATGTTTTTTGTACAAAGCTTAATCCGCAAAGTCGCAGAATTGTTTGAATGATGGTCGAACCTCATATGGAGCTGCATGTTGAAGGTTTTGTGGCAATTGCTGCACTTCTTCCCTTTTTAAGTGCAGAGGTTTGATCACCTTCATATATATATATATATATATATATATATATATATATATATATATATATATATATATATATATATATATATATATATATATATGTATGTATATATATGTATGTATATATATGTATGTATATATATATATGTGTATATGTATGTGTATATATATGTATATGTGTATATATATATATGTATATGTATATATATATGTATATGTATATATATATGTATGTATATGTATATATATATGTATATATATGTATATATATATGTATATATATGTATATATATATGTATATATATACAGCTCTCTACTTTGGTGTATCAGGGTGTGTATGACAGTCTAGACTCTGGAGGTACGCACACTCACCTCGAAGCTGTCTAGTGTGGGTTTGAATCTCAACGCAGCTATAAACTGCCATTCTTGTGTTTTATATGCAGGGTGATTCATCAATGCGTGCGCCGTCCCTCGGATGGACGTTAAACTGGGCATCCCGTCCGCTGGCAATAGTTGGTGGACATTAAATATCCCACGGTGTCCTTCGGGAAGAGTAGGCAAGCTATCACCGACACCATGAACAAATTCCTGAATTGACTGTGGATAGCAAGTAGACCGGTATTCTTGGAGGTTCCTTGACACTGGGTTACACTGCTTCCTTTATTAGATTGTGGTTGCTGTCTGAGCAGCAGCTTCTGCACTTTTCACAAATTGTTTCATCTGAACGGCCGTCTTTCAATACAAAAGGCAATGAACACGTTTAGGTGTCTATTACGAAGCAAAAATAAAATCGCGTGTTTTGATCGTATGGAGCAAGCTGTAGTTTTGCTCGGCTACCCATCCAACTGATCATTTGATGTTTGTGAAACGTTCGTTAGTTGTCATACGGGTTTTTTAAATTGCAGAATTTTGTGTTATCCTGTTTGCAGAACCAGAGAGTTCCAGCAGACATGGTTTTTCTGAGGACATCTGAAAAGACAGGTATGTTGTATTTGCTGCACTTTTCCAGATCTCATTTTTGTGCACGTTGGAATGGTTTTATTGAGAATTGAGGGTGAAGGGAGATGAGTGGGTTCTGATTGAGATAATAATCTGTTCTGGTTCTGTCGGAGTTAGGTGCACTCGATGTTTACGGGTTGAGGAACCCTTGAAGTAGGTGCTGCAGTAATTACGTTGCATTAATGAAGCACCTTTTTGCTCCCGACCTCTGCTTCCCACATTGCTGCTCTCTCTCTCTCTCTCTCTCTCTCTCTCTCTCTCTCTCTCTCTCTCTCTCTCTCTCTCTCTCTCTCTCTCTCTGTCTCTGTCTCTGTCTCTGTCTCTGTCTCTGTCTCTGTCTCTGTCTCTGTCTCTGTCTCTGTCTCTGTCTCTGTCTCTGTCTCTCTCTGTCTCTCTCTGTCTCTGTCTCTCTCTGTCTCTCTCTGTCTCTCTCTCTCTCTCTGTCTCTCTCTGTCTCTCTCTGTCTCTCTCTGTCTCTCTCTGTCTCTCTCTGTCTCTCTCTGTCTCTCTCTGTCTGTCTCTCTCTGTCTCTCTCTCTCTCTCTCTCTCTCTCTGTCTCTCTCTCTCTGTCTCTGTCTCTCTGTCTCTGTCTCTCTGTCTCTGTCTCTGTCTCTGTCTCTGTCTCTGTCTCTGTCTCTGTCTCTGTCTCTGTCTCTGTCTCTGTCTCTGTCTCTGTCTCTGTCTCTGTCTCTGTCTCTGTCTCTCTCTGTCTCTCTCTCTCTCTCTCTCCCTAATGGTTTACTGATCGACTCTTTAGGGCTATTAATTGATGCTCCCGGCCCTTATGCTCTCTGTTCTTCAGTGCATTGTTCAAATGAGTGGCCTGTAGAGCTGTTTCGTGATGAACGTAATTTGAAACCTGTTAGCGTCGGCACGCAACGATTGAGTCCTTGACGACCTTGACTGTAGTTCCTTCCTTTGTCTGTCCATAATGAAATATCTTCAAGCTGTCCTATGGAAAAAATAAGTAAATAAAAAGTGCTAAGGAAGAATGCAGACATCATCGTGACGAAGAACGAGCTCATTTGGCACACCTTTTGTGAATTTGTTTCATGTTGTCCCATCCTGTTTGGTTGAACTCTTCTTTCTGTCTCCTCTTTTGTCCGACATCACGCTCATAAATAAACCAATCTTAGACCATGAACCAAGACTTCTCCATTATTCTGGAGTCTTCAGTGAAACCCCCACCATAACCAAATATTCTTGTTTCTGCCGATAAGCTCCTTGGCTGGGAGTTGCAGTGATCATACATAATCGTCCATCCACACAAGATGACAATAAGAATACAAGAAGATTGCTGACGGTATGGGAAATGGTGTTCTTGATTTATAAACTTTTGAGTATTGTTAACAGCTTTATGGAGCAGTATGGTCTGAAAGAGGCCTATGTGTAGAGAGTTAGTGGAGTTGATGTCCAATCGCATTTGAAGCAAAAAAAATCTTTCAAGTTGCAATTTATCAACGTTGTATTTACTCATAGTCGTGGTCTCTGATAAAGGTTCATGGAATGAGTCTTTGACATTCACAATGATTCTTCTCTTCGGAGGCACATCTGCGATGACGGTATTCGTGTGTCTTGGTTAACTCGACGGTCCGTTGGTGAGTTAAATGTGCGTTTGTAGGGTAGTCGGAGATGTAACGCAAACTTTGCTGATCGGCCATGAGAGGTGGCCAGGGAAACGTGCACCGCCTGGTTAGAAGCAGGAAGCGATGCACGTCGGACCACCAGGGCCTCGTTCTCAAACTCTCCCGAGAGAGAAGTGCGGAACATGTGCTGACAAGATCACTCATGCCCACGCACAAAGGCCGAAAAAAAAAATGGCATAAATTATTCACCCAAAAACTTTTGTAACCAAATAGCTCGTTCTTTATCTAATTAAAGCAGCCGGCATCACATGGCTTTCATGTTCCTCACTCGTTAAATTTTAATGTTGGTGTGAAATTCTGCAGTCCTTGTGTGATCACGTGGTTGATCCAGCATTTGTGTCTCCACGAGAAACTTTCGGAATGGGTATTAATCGCACTGTGGCGCGGGTTTTATAGATAAGCTTAGCGGTGGGAATTTCCATCCGAGTAACGCTGCTTCCAACACAGCAATTCGGACCAACGTTGAGGATTCCATTCCTGCGCACACTTCCAGGATGAAAGTTGTGTGCAGGCCATGGTGAAGTTTATTCCTGTAGCTCGCTGGAATCGTAATCCCACTAGGAATGTCATTTTGTTCTGAAGCGATCAAGTGTCGAGTGCTCAAGCACTTTGTTTCGATTTCTGTTGGGAACGTTTGCTTTGCTCCAATCTTTGACCGGGCTGGTAGGATGTCCTCGTGCTCAAGAGGACCGCAAACTCGCATCTAAGCTGTACAGCCTGGGTTCAAATCCTGCCTCAGCTATAAACTGTCATCCTGGTGTTTCACAGACAGGGTGAGTCATCAATATATGTGCCGTCCCTTAGACAGACGTTAAACTGGGCGTTCCGTCTGCCCTCATTAGCTGGTGAACGTTTAAAGGTCCCATGGTGTCCTTCGCGAAGAGTCAGCGATCTATCGCTGGCATCATGGACCAACTACAAATCCCTGCTCTGACCTACAGGTGGCACTACTTCAGCGGCGCAGCCACGCCCTCAGCCAGTGATGCATACGGAAGAAGAAGATCATCCGCGATCATTTTGCTTTGAGAGAAGAATGCTTTTGTTATGTTTAGCTATTTCTATGTCCCCTTCAGCACTAGTGAGGGGTTGTCACCATGACGACAATCAGACTGATATGAATGGCATTTACTGGCCTTGTTAATGGAATTTATTTACAGGAATTGCATTTAATCAGATTGTCACGGAGTGCAGTGACCACCACAACAAGCACCACTCAGGTCTGAATCGAGCGATTGCTTTGAACAGGTTGAAGCCATTTTGATGGGTCAAACCCCCGTTCCCTCTGCCTGAGCTTCCTGTGTTGCTTGTTTTCCCATATGAACTAATATAAACCCATTTACCTCCATGGTACACGAAGGTTTGGTTAAAATTTTCAGTGAAACGCATTGTTGACTGACTGTTTATTTGTCAGCACTTCCCCCTTGTGCCTTTGTGCAATGAGTATGAAGACTATTTGCATTTGGGATTAGAATGATGATGTGAATCTTCGGATTACTACAGTGGTATTTGTCAATCAAGACTGACGAATAGTCTCAGACACTTGTACTAGAGTGCCGTTGTACTGTGTAGCGATGTGATGCCATGCACGACAAACTATAGCCATTCAGAATGGCAGCGTTTCTTCCCTTGTGTGAACTTGTCTTTGTTAATGCGTACATTTTCGGTTAAATTTGAATAGCAGCCCTCAAAAAAAAAAAATCTAACTTTTACCTTCCCTGCTCCACTGCCTCCTTTGGTGGCACAGCATGCCGTCACTATGGTAGTGTGGGGTCATCTGCCCCCGCCACCACCCTCTGGCAGACACCATCTGGTATTGAGTATCGTGAGGGAGACAAAAGGAATCATCTCGGAGTACAGGCTCTGGATTGTCATCTCCCCTATAAAGCGACTGGGCCTTTTCATGCAAAGGAGTGATCACATGGTGCAAACTGGGATCGTACGATCGCGTTACTTCATATGCAAGTCTGATTGTCATAGAGCACATCAGGAGACATTGACGGTGTCAGTGTGGAATGACAGTCAGTGTAACATTAGATAAGGCCTAATGGCCCTTCTCCATTCTGCGTGCCTTTCCTCGTACTTACAGCCGAGCCTCGATTTCTTGTTCTGCGTCTCTTGTGTTTTTTTGTTGTTGTTGGTGTTGTTGGGCTTGTATCGAAGTTTTGTTTCAGGGGTCCTAATTGGGTTGTAAAATGTGCTCATTAACAAAGGCTTGCTCTCCCTAGGGTCTCTTTGACAATAAAAGCAGAAATCTACTTGGGCCTTGCTGATTCGTTTTGTGATGACTCTGCTCATAACAAACTGGTCCTGACTTGCTGAGAGTTATTTGTATTCAACTTTGGAAATGTTACCTTTGCGTTCAAGGAAACAAAACTTATGTCTGCTTTGTTTGCTCTCTGTTTAAAGGATTATCATTAAGTTATATTATTGATTCCGACGGGGGCAATAACCAACAACATAAAACACAAAAAAATCTTATTGGCTCGTGGCCTCTAGGCTCGTGCTTCATCAGGACCGACCAGCTGGATGGTGAGACCGACTGGAAGCTGCGGCTGGCTGTTACCTGCACACAACGGCTGCCTACTGTCGCGGTGAGCATGCTGGAGATTTCCAGCTACATGTTGCATCGCTAGGTTTTTGTTTTTGTTTTTGTTTTGTCAAAGTTCAAGAGTTGTGGAAGAGGTGATCCAACAGGAGAACAAACTGGTCAGCACTAACAGCAGGGCAGAGGAAAGCAGGTCGATTCGTGAGAAACAGAGGAGTTGTACTGGCAGATAGAGACAAAGGTTATCAGCCAATAAAATATTACAGATCTCAGGAGGAAGAGGAGGAAGTTGTGGTGGTGATGGGAGAAGGAAAGGCCAGAAAGGAGAGAACAGCAGATGCAGATTCTTGTGGTTGGGGTATATGAGCGGGTTCTGTAAGAGGGATGGCAGTTTTGTGTTTTTTAGGTTATACTTTGTGATCGATGCTTCTGCCAGCATTTTATGTGCCAAAGTCTCTCAAAATAAATCCCCAGTTTTTGTCGATCTACCACTGATAAAATGGATTTATTACTACGAGCAGGTATGTTCACATTGCATTTTTCTTTTCTGCAGGAGCTCGTCTCAATTCGTGCCAACGTGTATGCTGAGAAACCCCAGATGGACATCCACAGCTTCGTGGGCACTTTCACTCGGGTATCAATACCCTGTCTTGCTCACTTGCATATGGAATTGTCACATTGGTCTACTGGGGATAAAATATGTGAGGTTTATGCAATCATATGTACCAGTAGGTCTTGTCCAATGAAAGATATAAAGGAGATATTCCTTGATGACCTTCTTTGGGGAGGCGAGGAGGGGGGAAGAGGGGAGGTGTAATGTAATTTTATTTTATTTTTTTGGTAATTTAAGGAATTAAGGCGCATGAGGAGGCCATTCAGCCCATCATGGCTGTGCCACACCAACACCATATTTAATCAATCCGTTGATACCCCTTCCCTTCATGTGCAGCCTTTTTGGCTGCTACACTGGTACTCATCCTCAAAAGGATGACAGGCGAAGTCAACCCCCTGGCGTTAGTTTAGCAGCCAATGGGGCTTGAACTCAGGACCCTAGGATCCCAAGCCACCAACCTAACCGCTAAGAGGTGTGGGGGTGTTGGTAATTTTTAGATGCTAAAATTGATAATGGTACTTAGCTGCTGTTAGATGATACTATTTTGGTATTTATCAGTGCAACGTAGTCTCGGTACAATCATGTGACCGAGCTAAACTTTAGACCAAGATTCTCTTTCTCACCTCGACCCCCCAACCGCCTCCACACCACCCCTTCCAAAACTGTACACGCACGCACACACACACACACACACACACACACACACACACACACACACACACACACACACACACACACACACACACACACACACACACACACACACACACACACACACACACTCATCACGATGCCATCACCCCAAAAATAAGCCTGGAGTAGGCTTGACGGTTAAGGTGGCTAACTTAAGATCCGAGGGTCTTGAGTTCAAGCCCCTGTCGGGCTGTTAAAGTAATACCAGGTGGGTTGACTCAGCCCGTCATCCTTCCGAGGTCGTCAAAATGAGTAGCAGCATGCTGGTAATGGGATATTGCCTCAGCCACATCACCGCACCCCAGAAAATGATGCAGCCAAGCAGCCATAGGCTGCTTACGAATAAATAAACAAATAAATAACCCCAAAATAAAAAATAACATCGATTTGCAGTTCCTGTTGAGCCATAATCTACGACTACTACCACCACTCCGACTACTAATTGAGGCTATTGAAGGTGGTTGTTCGTGTAACTACTGTACCACCTTCAATGGCCTCAATCCCACTTTTGGGGCTCTTCACAGAAGGTACTGTGTGAGGTCTTTTATGAAGCAGCTTGCTATTCAATTGGAACTGTTTGGGGCAGGAATTTGGACTTTGTTCAGGGTGCCCAACAATGCTGCACCTACTCTTCATGAAAGACAGACAGCTGCATCTTTAACATCTACCAGCTGAAAGCAGATCTGTCCCCAATTTTGATATCCATCAGAGGGATAGCCGACTTTGTGATACATAGCCTTGCCTAAGAAACAGCAAGAGGGTTCAGCCTGCCAGCTCGTCTTCTGAGGGGAATCCATTCCACACTGATGGCCACCAAGGAGGTATAAATGCGTCCGTGGATTGATTTTTTTTCTCCTAAGGGTGGTGTGTGCGTGCGTGCGTGCGTGTGGTTGGTTGGTTGAGCTTGGCTGGCAATTTACCAACAAAGGCTTCGAAAGCTGATGTAGACTGACTGACTGTGGTTAGCAGTGTAGTCGTTGATGGGTGCTTCTTCGCAGACTGAAACGATTAGAATACATATTTAATGTAGATATCTATCCTGCCAGCTACAACGTAGTTCTTAACAAGTAATGGCCATCCAAACAGTGTGGATGTGTGGCAGGCACCTCTCCCCACACCACCCCTCTGTTTGTCAGGACCCTTGCAGCATGTGCCGGAAGACGGTTTATAGTCGAGTCCAGATTCAAACCCAGGCTCGATAGCTTGGAGGCGAGTGTACTTACCTCTGGGCTATCCTGCCAAGTCCTGAGACATCATTAGGTAGAAACATCAAGACGTGATCACAAAACTGATCATTCTTTGCCCATCGCTTCTCTGGTGTGAAGGATAAACCCTTTATCCATCGTAAATCGGACACCAATCCGCTGAAAGACTTGCGTGGTTGCACATCAATCATGTTTCAAGAGATGTTCAGAAATATTCACCTACACTCCCCCATAAAGTGGGCTTCCACTGCATTTTTTATGATGCTGTACAACAGTGACATTTTAATGTGACTGTCCCTAATCTTTCATCCACGCAGTAATTTGCTGTCATTGTTGCTATTATTTGTACAATTAGTAATTTCACTCCTTCCTTCACCATTTTCTGGTTTCCAGGATGATGTGAACCCGACTATATCGGAGAGTTTGAGCATTGAGAACACGCTCTGGGCGAGCACGGTGGTTGCCTCTGGTACAAAATCTTTCCTTTCACCACCTCTCGCTACAGATCATCTAAACGCAAAGTTTCTTTTAAATATCCGGTTACATCACCATATGCAGCAGAGTAACAAAAACAACATTCACTTTAGCTATTAGATTGTGTGATTGTCGTTGATATTTAATTGTTTTTACACAGGCATGGTGGTCGGCGTGGTTGTCTACACTGGAAAGGAAACCCGCAGCGTCATGAATACATCACATCCTCACAATAAGGCTCGGAGTTTGTTTGTTTTTTATCGTTTTGTTTTTAGTTTTCCATCCCAATCATCCTCACCTCCCCTAACCCCCCTCCAAAAAGGGGTGTTTAGCCCTAAAACTCGTTCTCATCGTCTTCGTATGTTGTGGTAGATCGATGCCTTTTCCTCATTAAGCTGTGCCAATGGAAGAGCTATTTGATTACTTTAATAACAAAGGAACTACCTTCAATCTGTATGTGTGCCAACAGGTGGGTTTGCTTGATTTAGAGGTCAACCGCCTCACCAAGGTGCTCTTTGTGGCTGTGTTGGTGCTGTCCACTGTCATGGTTGCGTTGAAGGGATTTGATGGGCCATGGTACCAGTATTTGGCTCGCTTCATTCTACTCTTCTCGTACATCATTCCAATAAGGTTCTGCAAGCGATCTTTTATTGTCCCCGCCACCTGACCTTTGCCCGCATCCACACCCCCCCTTCTGCCAGCACCCCTCCCCAACATGCACATGCAACCCACTCTCCCCTCTTGTTCCCCCAGCCTACATGCCTCAACTCTGCCCTGGCCCATGCACCCCACCCACCCTCTCCCCCCCCCCCGCCTCAGCCCCAAGGGCCCCAACCAGCCCTGCCCCCTTTCCCCAGCTGTGCGCCCATTTTGAGACTTCTCATTGTTTCCTCACCCTCACAATCGTAGCTTGCGTGTGAATTTGGACATGGGCAAAGTTGCATTTGGCTGGATGATAATGCGGGATGATGAAATCCCTGGCACAGTTGTTCGCACCAGCACCATCCCTGAACAACTTGGACGCATCGTGTACCTTTTGTCAGACAAAACGGGTGTGTTTTTAGGGTAGGGGAATTCGAGGGTCATCCTTGTTTTGGGAGATGAACTATAAAGTAATGGTTGTTGAATTGCTCGCTAAAACATACATTTGTTTGCCAGCAAGTTTTGCTCGACAGGAAAATGTTAATTCGGTCAAAATTTGCCTGTTTGCTTGAGCAGGAACCCTCACCCAGAACGAGATGGTATTCAAAAGGCTGCACCTGGGCACTGTGTCGTACGGCCTGGATTCCATGGATGAGATTCAGAGTCACTTGTTCAGCTCGTACACACAGGTGTGTTACGGTTGTTTCAGCCTTTGAGCCATTTATGTACGAGTATCGCTGCTTGGGGAAGATCTAATGTTATTTGATGGGTTTGACAAACAGCTAAAGATTCTGGAAATGTCAGATTGATGACAGTTGTGGTATCCACCCAAAGTGGAACGTGGAACGCTTTCACCATGCAGGTATGGATAAGTGGAGCATTGGTGAGTAATCATCTGAGGTTTGACATTGAGGTGGTGGTTATATGAATGGTAGTGGTAGTAGTTGTGGTGGTGTTCTTCATCAGTTGGTGCCGTAGTCATTATTTTGCAGGCAGTTGTGAACTTTGATAAATGTCGTGTGCATAACAGTGAGGTACAAGGAGCATTGGTTGAATCTTCTTATTTGTCTACTGTTCATTATGTCGTGTTTGTATCAGTCATCTTGGGTTCGTAAAATAAGCTCTTGGGGTCCAACTGTTTGGCCATTACAGTGTTGATCAGATCATGTGAGATGCTTACAATTGAGGGAGTCTGGTGGTCCCAACATTGATGCGTTGTGTACAAATGTCTCTTGTGCCATGACAAACTTGTGGCAGACCAGAATACAAACCCTGACATCGTGCTCTTCTATTCACACCGTCCGGTAGAGATCGATGAATTTGCTGGTTGATCCATTTTTAATTATTTTACAACCAAGCAAGACCAGTGAGTGCTCTGGTTCTTCCTGGTCAAAATTTAAGATTGAAATGGTGGGTCAAGATGGATGAATCGGCCGATTGTTTTCAAGGTTGTTAATTATTCACAGAAGTCGAGTAATGATGTTTCCTGGACACCTGTTGCTACCCTGCTCAGCAAGCGAAAAGTGGGGTTCAGCAATATTGGTCCACTTCTGTCTGTCTGCCCATCCACAAACTTCAGTTTATGATCGAGGAGCAACTAGATTTCAATGGATTGTTATATTTTTGAGCATGAATCGGAAAACAAACCTGTAGATTAACATTACTTTAGCTCTGAATTTGTCCCGATCGCACGTTTGCAGAGACGAGTGAGATAATGTTTTACCCTCTCTGCCTGTCTGGCAGTCAAGCGAAATTGAAAATCATTCAAAACAGGAAACTTACTGTTTTTAAGGACGTTTAAAATCCTTATTTTATTTCATTTGAATTGTATACTCGAACAGTGCAGAACACAAATTGCCTTTTTATCACTTTTAAAACCCTTCCGTTTAGCAGGATTTGGACAAAAAATATTGCGGCATTTTACGTCGTCGATCAAATTTGCCACTTGTAGACCCCACCCACATCCTTGTTTCTCAAGACAGTGCAGGTAAGGTGTTCTGTAAACTCCCTAGTTGATTCTACCATCAGAGTGATGGTGCCTCATTTTGTTATTGGTTTTTTTTTTTTGGTGGGGGGGTGGGGTTGGGAAAGGTGCTCGGCCAGATTGATGCCAAATAAATTCTGGCTGTTCATTGAGGTTGTAACCAACAGGCGATCACCGACCTCCACGTGGTCCTTCAAATCCTTCAAATTTAGAAGTCCTTCAAATTAGTTGATTCCATTCGAAAGTGGAACGCTTTCACCATCAGGAGGAATAATTAATTGTACATTGTATCAAATATTCCAAGATGTACCTGTACGCTCATGTTCCCATTTGCTGGTTACTCGGTGAAACCTGGTGGAAACTGTGTCCTGCCAGTGATTGAGCAATGTGTGATCATTGTCTCGCTCTAGCAACAAGGAGTCTTCAATCATGTGGAACAAATGCTTTTGTAAGCAACCATACCGAGCTATCAAGCTTCAGACCAAAGTATCACGTTGTCCCAGCATGTAATGTGAGTGTGGAACAATGTGCACCATTAATAGTGATATGCTGCCGATATGTGGAGAAATCTACTGCCTAGCTCTCAAGTATTGTTGGGAGATGCAAAGGGTCTGTGGATCTTGTGCGAGTGTGCATGCGGTGATCCGATACTGTGAATGTTGATGTCGTCAATTGGGTGCTGGAATGACATCCTCTGGGTTTTTGCATTGGGTGCATGCTGTGGTGGCATCTTGTCTCCTTGTCCATGATTGGATACCTGTTGAAGTAGTTTTATCAGGTAACGTCCATAGTTAAAAGTGACACGTTGGTTTCACTTTGAAAAATCCTTTACTTTGTATAAAGCTTTCAATTCTGTACTTTTCCAAAGCCAAATTGAGATTGCACAGCACTTGGCTCATGGCTGGGAAGATTGGATTGGTGGATAGCTCCACCGAGGACGTGGCACTGACTGAGCTAGCTCGGAGTTTTATCCCGCTAAGGCGGCCGCAAAGCGTCTGCTCGATTCCATCAAGGATCGGTTGGCCAACCTGCCAATATCAATGCTCGTGTTAAATTGGTGGCTTGCTTTCTAGCTGTTCTCAGCAAGGTTGTGCTTCCAGTTTATTTCTTTATTATTCTACCACCCTTAAGCCTCCACAACCCACCTCCTCTCCACCCTCCCCAATCCCCTCTCCCCCACCGGGTGATCCTCGGCCCGTGTTCTCAAGTTGATCTCGTGGATGAGTTCCAGACCTCTTTGGCTCAAAATCCATTGCTGGGTTCATCAGGGAGGCATCAGCGCACCTAACGAGGGCTCGATGAGCAGATGCTGAAATGGGATTGTCATTTCGAAGAGCAGGCATGCTGCTCTTAAAGCACGTGGTGCTATTGATTCCTAGTTTTGCAGGTGATAGAGAGCAGCGCTTCAAAAACCTTGAGTGGCGCACGGTGCATATTGACATACTTTTCTCCGCACCGTCTCTTCGTGGCAGGATTTTATTACCAGCTTGAGTGGCATGTGACTGATACACGGGGTCATCCATTATCCACATCGATCTTTGTGCACCGGTAATTTCCAAATTTTCCGTTTGCACAAGTATCTCTGCAGAGTTCACCTCCATATAACGCTCCGATCACGCCGTGTCCGTTGCCGATTGCACCACGACGACCGCACGTTCATATTGGCCATGTCACAACACTGCTTCGGAAATGGTGGATTTTCTTTTAGTCGGTGAAAAGTGTGTCTTGTATTTATTTATTTTATTTTGTGGTTGACTGGCCAAGGAAATCCCGTTGCTGCCCTTCATTGTGAGGCTCTATTATTTGCCCCAAAATGAGCTTTCAATCAAGCATGCCAATACAGTCGAGTTGTTTCCCTCACCAAAACGGTGGTGATGAAATTCCGTCTTTTCAAAAATATATATTTAACTTTGTGAACAATTTTGTTTTTTTTCTCGTGAAGGACAGTTTCAGTTCAGCCATTGCTGGGAGCATTTCGTCTCGTCTTGTTGTGTAAACCGTGAATCTGGCCGATAGAAAGTCGAATGGTTTGAGGTCCTGGAATCCCAGTCGTGCTGTAACGAGATCAGATTGCCACGGTTTTGAATCTTTCAACCTTTCAACCATAATTTGCTTTGTGGTACCGGGCGAGCAGATCTATAGGTCATCATAGTCGTAACACCGAAGCACGTGAACCAACCTTTGGCAGTTGGGGAGAATCGTGCCTGGTGTGTTCGACTGGCAGCTATAAATGAGTTTTGATAATTTATTTATTTTAATGGAATATTTATGGGTCGACTGGATAGTGGAAAAGGGGGGGGGAGGGTGCACTTGCCTTTGGGCCGTCTCCTCACTTTGAATTCCAACCCGACGATAAACTCTCACCCTGGCGTTTCGGAGGTAGGCCGTTTCATCCACGATTGCATCATCCTTCGCGTTTATGTCTCACGCCGTGTCCCGTCTGCCGGAATTATTTGGCAGCCATTAAAGATCCCACAGCGTGTTTTTGCAGGTGGAAAATTTTTCAACCTTTCCATATCTCCTCCAGAAGAGTTAGTATTTGCGTTTGAGATGATCTCTTTATGACGTCACCATCGGCGGCGACGTCTCGAGTTGATACATTTGCTTGTGTGCAAATACACGACATCCTATCGTCGCCTTTTTGCAGAGTGCAGAGGAAACCTGAAGACACTGCAATGGCAAAAATATTGCAAAGGCGAAGAACAAGAACCACAAGGATCTTGTGTGGGCAGCCATCAGCAATGTTGACACGATTAAACGTATGAACTCTTCAAAGAATAATCTGTCTTCAGTTTTAGGAGAAAGGAGAATGTTTGTTTTTCTTTCTTTCTTTCTTTCTCACTCTCAGGTCAAAGCTTAGACAATTTAGGATCAATATTCGTGGCCTGGTTGTTTGAAGGTACAAAACCGAACGCAAGATTCCTTACGCGTTACAGCACCCTTTGAATTATTTAATAATCGGTGCGTTTGTACACGTTGTACGACTTGTGATGTTTTAATGAGCGTTTGGTTTACACCTCGTGGAAACGTGGCCTTTCCATTTGGGGTAAAAAAAAAAAAACGCTCGGTATGAGGACAGCCTTAGATTCTCGTTCCTGATTTCCCACAATGCATGGGTTCATGCGAGTACGAAATCCAACCATGCATGACGTATCGCATTGTCCCCCTCCTCCCTCAAAGCGTCCCAGAAAGCTTTCCCCATGTGCCGGTTATCAGTACTTATCCAGGATGCTGCCATTCAGAAATTAGAGCCAATCTCGATGTTGTGCTCTCTCACCTTGTCACCCCTTGTTTCCCATTGCCGAGGCTTGTTAGCACCTCCAAACCTTCCTGTAGAGGCCGTTGCTGCCTGATCACCTGCCCGTGCAGTTGTCGCATTCTATTACGCACATTGCCGGTGAATCGTCTTCGACTCGAGCCGGCCTTTTCGGAATGGAGGGTTACCTGATGTCGCACCTTGTGCGGTTCAAATGATAAACGTGACATTGTGAGCTCTTCTCGTGGCATCGCATCTCGAGGTTCTAACTTGTAACGCCTCGCAAACAAATGAAAGCACCACCGCAACCGGAACCTCGTGTGAAAGGGGACGCCTCGGTGCATGCGTAAAGTCCATCACCTATTTTCCTCCTGTAGAAGATGACCCTTCACCATGAACAGCCACGATGCGCTCATGAATACAATTGGAGCTGCACCTTCTGATATTGCATTTAAATTTGATAAACCCTCGATGCCTGATTTTGCAAAGATCCATGTCAGTGTATGATGTAACAAAAACCTCGAGATTGTACAGACACATGACGGAGGTAAATGGACACCATGATTTTTGAAGAATTTATTGATTTGACATTTGAAGAACATTTAATCCATTTTAATACAAACACTAGTATTGCTACGGATTTAGAAGCCATTTACGCACAAACAGACAGCAGTCGCCGTAGCTTAGTTATTTCAATAAGTATGTGTTTATAGTGAGAATCCCTCCTTTTGTCTAATGGGAATTTCGTGTGTGCGCTACGAGTTATTTTTGTTAGGTTTTTTTAAACAACGACAACAACACCACCCTCACTCAACCCGGTCGCCATTGCCCACGTGTTTTTGGCTGAAGGCATGGGTGGAGCCTCCATCACCTCAGATCCGACTCCGCCCCAGAAAGGTGGGAGTTTCCCCGCCTACCGTGGGCCTGTCCAATGAGGGACGGCCAGCAGATCGCGCAATGGGACCATGCAATCAGGAGGCGAGTGGCGAGGAAAGAAACCGCTCCCACCTCAAGAGAGAAGAGTGATTGTGGCGGTTGGCTTGGTCTGCGGTCGTGGTTCGAGCGGTCTGCGGTCCTTTGCGGTGGCTCACCGTGGTGGTGGTGACCGATGAGGAGTGATCGAGGCGACTTCCTAGCGTCTGGAGTGATCGTGGCGACGGCTGAGCGTCTGCGGTCATGGTGGCTTGGTCTCGGTCGTCGTCTGCGGCCCTTTGCGGCGGCTCCTCGTGCTAGTGGCGGCTGAGCAGCCAGGGTCGTGAGCCGTGGACTTCGGGTCATGGATTTGAGTCCCACCATGGTGGTTCGGAGTCGGTGTGACCGCACGAGGCGGGAAGGTACCCGGCCCGGCTCTACCGAATAAAGACCCACGGGGTCCAGTTTCTTTTGGGTGTGTGTGTGTGTGTGTGTGTGTGTGTGTCCGTGGGCCCCGTATGTAAGTAGAATCGTTAAGTGCCTTGTTCATTGCACATTACATTTTTTATTCGTGATAACTCTGCTCTTTTTGTGCTTCCCTCCCCGATTTATTGTTATAAATAAACCCCTGTTAAATGTATCAGCTCATTTTCTGTGCTTTCTCCCATTGGCCTAGCATGGTGCGGGTTTGAAAATTAGTAAGGCCGACCGTGCCGTAAATTGTTCATTTGGTCCGGCTCAGCTTTGGTAGCTGCCGCTCGGTTACGCCGGATCCGAGTCGGTGATAGCGACTCGGTTCGGACAAAGTCTGTCGAGGGTGTGGTTTTCCTCGGTAGTTGGACGACGTGGGTACTCAGGTATATTGAGATGAGGCAATTAACCCTACCCCACGCCGTCAAAATATTGGCGACCACGGTCTGCAAAGGGACCCGTGACCTTTCGGAGTTGTCCGAGAGTCACGACCTAAATTCCGGGTGTTTGGTGGGAGACGACTCTACTGCTCCCCCTGGTGGTCGTTTATCGCCACTGAACCCCGGCCCACAACAGTATTTGCTGGACTTGCCATTTACAGATTTCAACACTTTTACTCTTTCAGACATAGAACGAACGAGTTCTGAAATTTTCTCTTGTGGGATTTCTGCCCAGGCTTCACGCAAAAGGTTTCACATTTCTGCCCATGATGTTGGTTTCCTGGAATTTTTTTTCCGCACAGCTTTATCCAATATGGCCCAGAGAAGTTCAATGGGATTCATGTCAGGAGACTGACTTGGCCATGGAAGTTGCTTGAACCTATTTCTGTCCTGCCATTCTTTGGTCTTTTTGCGGTGTGGCATGGAGCTCCATCTTCCATAGACAGAGTGTTGTTTTTGATCATCTCACCAGTGGAGAAGACGGGGAGGAGTCTATCGTAGAGTTGATGTTGTCAACACACTCCACAAGCTCTGACCGACCAGTGCTTCAGATTGCTCCCCACACCATCATTGAAAAACCACCGTGGATGACAGTTCGCTGCAGTCAGTTCAAAGAGAACTCTTGACTGGGCAGTCTCCAGACCCATACGCGTCCACTGTCAGGAGCCGCTTGGCAGCTCGAAGGCACCTTTCTGAGGGAACAGATCGACCAGAACGGGAAGCTGTGGATTCCTTGCCTTCGCCGGTGAATTGCACGATCGCCCGATTGACCGTAGAAAGCAGAATGCCAAGATTCTGAGTTATCTGACGCTGGCTCACTCCACCTTCCGATTGGCGAACACTTCGTCCTCTGAAAATCGGAAAGTTTGTTTGCTCTCTGGGTTCGAGGCACAGTCAACTGTCATACACGACCCAGAAACTCGTTTCTGCAAATAAATAGTCGAATATTAGTACAAATCACTGAGTAAAACTGCGTTATACAAATGAAATGAATATATTTAAGGTGTCCATTTACTTCTGTCATGTTTCTGTACTCCAAAACGAACATTTTCAGGTCTGAACCAAATGGCACATTACAAACGTACATGAATATTATGAGTAAAATACAGAGGCCAAATGGAGTCATCGAATGCCAACTTTGTTAACTCCCCTCATTGAGAATATGCATGCTTACCACTGACAGATGGTTAATATATCATTTCTTTCTCGTGTGTTCGTGAAAGTAGTCTTGCATCTAAATGTTGAATCTTGCGGAGAATGAGAACTAATTGTTCAAAAATACTTTAATGGCCGTGTCGATTGCTGACGACTTCATGAACTACTATTCATTGTTGGAATATTATATACTTACCAGCAAATACCATCTGTCGCTTCACTGACTGGAATATTTGGAGAGAGGGACAGAGAGGGGGTGGGAGATTAAGGATGAAGGAGGGAGGGGGGAGTGAGGAGTGGTTGGGAAGTGAAGGCCGTGTTAGGGGAGGGGAAGGTAAGGCCGTGTTGGGGGAAGGGAAGGGAAGGCCATGCGATGGGAAGGGAAGGGCCGTGTTCGTGGAGGGGAAGGGAAGGCAGCATATTGGGGTGAAAGTGCTTCCAATAGTCGATTGCGAAAGCAAACTTGTTTCTGTTGCAGCTTTGGTTTCTTTAAATCCGCATTCTCAATCGTCACTAATCTGTACTCTCTCTGGTGTTTGGTTTTCAAATGTTTTAGAATAGTGGACGTATTAGAGTGATGAGCAATGTGTATTGAACAAAGTGAGCATGTAACTTTCTGACTTTTCTTTAACCTTCCTGAAATAGTTCCAAACTGCACTTCTGGACCTTTTGAACGACATGTCAAAACTTTATCATTCGATGTATTGCCAACCCGTCCATCAGCAAAGCAATCAGCACCTTTACTAGCAAACCCTAAATGCCTTGCTACTTAGAAGGAACGCTCCCTTGGGGCATGCTTAGTTTGCAAGTTACTCACTTTTGCTGCTATATTGCAAACGGTACACCCCAGGGGTGTGTTCCTTTTCATTTAATACATTACGAGGCCACGTGTAACCGGAACATGCCCAACATGGACCAAATTTTTTTCCAGCCAGTGAAGTATCCAGCGATTCGCAGGTATGAATACGAGGAATTTCATGATAGGAGTGAGAGAAATGGAAAAAAAACATTTGAGCGCTTTATCGTCACGAAATTGTTGCAGCCTGTTCCAAGTAGAGGCATTGTTGAGTCGGCCTAATTAAGACCACAGCAAAGGAGAGCGAGCTGACTTAAGGGGCTGACCAAGGATGACGCCTTGATGAAAGATAATTAAATAAGGCTGTTAATAATTTTCAAAAGGGGTGTTTAAATTTACCCAAGCACCCAATTTTCATTCATGCACTTCCTTGGCATTCCCCGAGTATGCATTCAAAGTTTCAGGCTGATAGGTCTCATGGTTTTGGAGTTGTGGAGGATATGCAGGCGCACACGCGCACACACACACACACTGACACACACTGACGCACACACACTGACATACACACACACTGACACATACACACACACACACACACACACACACACACACACACACACACACACACACACACACACACTGGCACACACACGCACACACGCACACGCACACCCACCCACACACTGGCACACACACGCACACTCTGGCACACACACGCACACACTGGCACACACACACAAACACACACACACACTGGCACACACACACAAACACACACACTGGCACACACACATACACACACACTGGCACACACACACACGCACACACACACACACACTGGCACACACACACACACACACACACACTGGCACACACACATACACACACACTGGCACACACACACTAGCACACACACACACACACACACACACACACACACACACACACACACACACATTGACACGCACACACACACACACACTGGCACACACACACACACACATTGACGCGTACACACGCACATTGATATGCACACACTGACGCACACACACACACACTGGCACACACACACACACACACACTGGCTGGCACACACACTGGCTGGCACACACACTGGCTGGCACACACACTGGCTGGCACACACACTGGCACACACACACTGGCACACACACTGGCACACACACTGGCACACACACACTGGCACACACACACTGGCACACACACACTGGCACACACACACTGGCACACACACACTGGCACACACACACCGACGTATACACACATTGACGCACACACACATTGACGCACACACACATTGACGCACACACACATTGACGCACACACACATTGATGCACACACACATTGATGCACACACACATTGATGCACACACACATTGATGCACACACACATTGATGCACACCACACATTGATGCACACCACACATTGACGCACACACACATTGACGCACACACACATTGACGCACACACACATTGACGCACACACACATTGACGCACACACACATTGACGCACACACACATTGACGCACACACACATTGACGCACACACACATTGACGCACACACACATTGACGCACACACACATTGACGCACACACACATTGACGCACACACACATTGACGCACACACACATTGACGCACACACACATTGACGCACACCACACATTGATGCACACCACACATTGACGCACACCACACATTGACGCACACACACATTGACGCACACAGATACACATTGACGCACACATTGACACACACACACACACACACACACATTGACACACACACACGCACACACTGACATTTATTAATACTAGTACGTGCCCGTAAAAATAAATAAATATTCCAACCGCGAGCAACAAACAACAGCCACACAGGCCGTTTCTTCGCTCTCGCGTGCCCGTATGTCCGTGGCCCAGAAGTTCGCATATCACAGTTACGATGATTCGCAATTTAGGTTTTAATGGCCAATTATTCAATTATCGCCAACGTATTTTGCCTTTTCGCACTGTCACCGCAAGGAAAAACAAAAAGAGAAGAGAAGAGAGAAAAAAAATTACTT
Organism: Eptatretus burgeri; assembly: GCF_056783735.1. NCBI lineage: Eukaryota > Metazoa > Chordata > Myxini > Myxiniformes > Myxinidae > Eptatretus > Eptatretus burgeri. The sequence goes on along the minus strand of NC_140967.1, from coordinate 104,451,789 downwards.
CCTGGTTCGGAGCATACCAGCTCACTCTGATGTTACCGAAATTTATGCACCGTCTCATTCTGAAAACGATCATAACTTGGGGCATTGTGTTTATCTATAAATGCGCATAAGAAATCGAGAAATTATTAGAATACACGAAGTAATCACTCTCCGGAAGTCCATACGTTGTAACCCGTTAAGGGGAACGCGGCTGAGCTTCCCTTCCCCATCGGCCACGCCCACGCAACAACGTGTCATGTCATTGGTTTGGTTAATAAATGGCCATAACTTGGGAACCACTTGTCCGATTAATATCAAACCTTGAAAAGGCACATCCTCAGGTCCCCAGCAATATACCTGGCAAGTTTCAATGAGATCGGACCAGTGGTTGTCGAGAAACAGTGGTCACGCGCACACACACACACACACACACACACACACACACACACACACACACACACACACACACACACACACACACACACATTGCTGGAATTATAGATAGATTAAGGGAGAGGGGTGGAAGAGGGAGGCAGGGAGAGGTGTTGGGCAGAGAAGGTGGGGGTGGGGAGGGGAGGAGCATAGAAGAGAGGGTAGTAGAGAGAGAGACAGACAGACAGACAGACAGACAGACAGACAGACAGACAGACAGACAGACAGACAGACAGACAGACAGACAGACAGACAGACAGACAGACAGACAGACAGACAGACAGACAGACAGACAGACAGACAGACAGGGAAATAAGGGTGAGGGATAGCGATGCTGCACTATACATCACCGTACACTGTGTACTGTGGAAGCTCGGGAGGTGGGTGGGAGTGAGAGAAAGTGATGAAGGGGGGTGGGGGAGAAAAAGAGTGAAATATGCAGACACAGACACAGACACACACGTTAGAGGATAGTGCTCCATTTTATTAGGAGGGGGGAGCATGGTTTTGGAGTTATGGACACACTGACTGACACATACTAACATGTATTACTATAGACGAGGGTTGTTATGAAAGTAATGCCTATTGTTTCATTTCTCACTAAATACAATTCCAATTGCAACAAAAACTAGTGACACCCGGTGGAGAGCATACTTCTGCTAGGTTGAATCGTTTACATTTTGTATCGCACTGATAGGCCAGATCCAGATCTTCACCAAAATCAAATCAATTCTTCCTTGTCTCACTCCCAATATGTCCACCAAGTTTCATCCAAATCCGTCCCTAGCTTTTTTAGATATCCTGCACACAGACGGACAGATGTGAAAACGCAACCTCCATTCACCTTCAATGTCAGAGGTAATTACAGGTACTACACAGTATACATACATATGCAGCAAATATGAAGTTATTTTTATTCCTCCACGGACGAAGTCGCCGGAGGCATTATGTTTTCAGGTCGTCCGTCTGTCCATCCGTTCGTCCATCCGTGTGTCCGTGATAGGTTTTCATTCCCGTGATAACTTAAGAACGGCTGAAGGGATTTAAGTCAAACTTGGTGTAAGTATATATAATGTGAAGATGAACTGATAAGATTATGGGGTCCAGAGGTCAGAGGTCATGTCAGGTAAAAATGTGATACTTGACAGCAGTTGAAGGGATTTAAATCAAACTTGGTACAAGTATGTATAATGATTTAAAGATGAACCGGTTCGATTTTTGGTCGAGAGGTTAAAGTTCA
>NC_140967.1:104419638-104449638 GCF_056783735.1 Eptatretus burgeri | reverse complement strand
TCAATGTCTGCCGTTTGATGTCCAACTTCTCAGCTATGTCTGTTATCTTCATCAGTGGATTTTCCTCGCAAAACTGGATAATGTCGTATTTTTCTTGGTAGGTTTTAGTTGTAAGCTTACGCTTCGTCGCCATTGTCCTGCCTGCAGTGCGATCAACGTGTGTACGCAGTTATAAATAGCCTATCACTGGTGGTGTAAACCAATGAGCGAGCATCACGATTCCATGAAATCGGGCTTCTCACGAGGCAGCAGTTCCATGTGACGAGTTAGGAGTGGTAATTTACTTGAGTTTCCATTACGTGGGAATGGACAACATCTGACGACTTAGACGAAGTGATGACTTAGAGATGACGACTTACAGAGGGATGACCCTTTATTCAAAGGGATTTAACATGAGATAAATTCGGGACTTTTTGACGCTGCCGACTTAGGCGAAGTGACTAGATATATATATATATATATATATATATATATATATATATATATATATATATATATATATATATATATATATATATATTTTTTTTTTTTTTTCGTGAATGATGAAGGCAGTGATCCGTTGCCCATACATGGTCCAGGTTCAGTTTTTTTGCGATTCATGAAATTATAATTTTCCCGTAAGTTTGGATTATTTTGGACATCTCAAGTTAGATTCTACACATAGGGTTTTTCCAAAATTGGTACTGGCAATTTATCAGATCCAGAAATTATGTAACATACACAATTTATTTCCTTTACCTAATGTGTGAATACATATCCATGCACTTCTCCCCCACCCCTCTTTCCTCTCCAACCCCACACACACACTGCACAGGGGAGAAGGGGAGGTAGGGGTTCAAGGGTGGGAGAGGGTGTGGAAAGAATTACTTCTGCCTTGACATTATTGACTTGGGAGGATTAACTTGATTGACTTGACTTAAGAAGGGAAGGGGGGGGTTGGGTGGGGGAGGGAGAGAACCTGTGTCCCAAACCCATTGCTTTCTGAACCCACCTTACCAAATCACACCCAACTGTTCCTGGACTCTTGTATCCAATTCTCCTGACAAGGTGGAGAGCTTGCTGTCGAATGACTCAAGATTCTGAAACCGGTTCAGACAGCATCAGCCCACGTGTCATAAAAACCTGCTCTGCTGCTCTTGTTCACCCTCTCTCTGTTCTTATTCACCCTCTCATTCTCTTTAGGTCATCTGCCTTCTGCTTGGAAATCGGCAAACATTATCGCTCTGCATTTAAAAAAAAAAAAGGTACAAAAACAGATCCCTGCGACGACAGAACAATGAGCCTTCTCCCAATAAACAACAACATTATGGAATCCATCATCGATTCCACCATGAAATCCTTCCTCTTCTCCAATGGCTTGATTTCTGACCATCAATTTGGATTCAGACCGAGTTACTCTACCCTGGACATGCAGCTTCTGCTTTCCCAGCAATGAATGTAGGTCCTCAATGCCATCTCCCGAGACATGTCAAGAGCTTTCGATACAGGCTGGCACCGCGCTTTGCTCACCAAACTCTCTTCTAATGGTATACAAGGAATTTTCCACTCATGGCTCACAGACATGTGGCCCTTAATGGAATTCTCTCATCCCATCTTCCTGTCCAGGCTAGTGTTCCTCAAGGCAGTGTTCAGGGCCCTGTGCATTTTCTGGTTTTCATCAACGATCTCTCCGACTCTGGAAAATCCTCCATCTCTTTGCTGAAGACTCCACCCTCTGCCATACAATCTGTCATCCCTTAGATTGGCAAGCAGCAGCCTCTTCACTATGCAGATCTGGATGAAAATCACAAACTGGTCGAATACTTGGAACATGCCTTTCAATCCAGACAAATCTCACACTCTCACTCTATCTCTTCGAAAGGACCGTTTGGCAACCCAGCTCTCAAAGGGAGCCCCACGGGCACGCTTCTCAAAGGGAGCCCCACAGGCGCCAAGAACAAGATCCATGCTTAATGTGGATCTAATCAGGTAAGGCTCTTGTGCTGTCGTCAAAATAATTTATTTCTGCGCAGTGTTTGTGCTTCGTTTTAATAAATTTTAATTGAAACAGTTTGTAAATCGTTATATTTGGAGGTCTCTTTTTCCTGCAATCATACCATTTGAGGTCAATAAAAAGCCTTCAGTGAGCTTACTGTTTAAAAATAATAGTAATAAAATAAAAAGTACCAATCGCTGCTCGCTTATCTGGGGCCACGCCGTGTGTGCACAGGGTCTCGCAGTCGCTGCCACGAGTTCGGTGGAATGCAGTTTCACACACACTATACAAGCGATGATACATTTAATACATCCAAGGAAAGAACGCCTCATCTGCTGGAATTAGTTGGTGGATGTTAAAGATCCCATGGTGTCCTTTGTGAGGGTCGGCAAGCCATCTCCGGCACCATAGCCAAATTCCTGCCCAAACCTTAGCCGAAGGTCAGGCCTGGCCAGATGATTGGTAAAGACTGGACACAAGTTTCCCCTATGCAACTCCACAAGAATCGTGGCCACCAACAGAAGTACAAAAGGACGATGACGTCTAGGTAAAGAACATTGCAGGTACGGTTTCAGGAAGTTGCTAGACTTCCTATGAATGGAACGGACGCTCCATATGTTTAACTTTTAATACAACAGAAATCGTCAAAATAAATATACCAAGATAAACTTATAAACCTAGAAAGTATAAAGTCCCTACCAATCGTCTGTGGAGGATTACACACACAAAAACAATCTTTATTTTTTAATTCATATGCAGCCTGTGGTTGATTGGCTGCATCATTTGCTGGGGGCATGGCTGTGCCGCTGATGTAATGCCCGTTACCAGTAAGCTGGTACTCATTTCACCGACCTCGGAAAGATGACAGGCTGAATCAACCCCACCTGGTGTTATTTAAACGACACAACAGGGGCTCAAACTCAAGAAAGACCCCAAGATCTTCAGCCAGACACCTCAGCTGTTAAGCCAACACCAGGCTTATAACATTCATGAAACCTATGGACGGAATAGTTGAGCTACAAAACTAACCGACCCAAAATAGCCCGTTTGTGATTCTTCTTTTCAGGAAGCCCATGTCAAAAGTGGTTTAAGCTCAGGAGTTGCTTCAAACAAAAATCTACTGCATGACCCGTACCTTGCCAAAAGGTGACCACGTGTGACTTCTTTAAGGTCACACTGAGGTGAACAGAGCTGCTATCCACCAGGAGCGACTCCTTGAGGAATATCTGCCTACGAGAGATTCCGATGAGAATCGTTCTACAGAGTAACCATGAAAAATATGCGTTTGCCTCATAACGTCACCAAATGAGGTCATAATGTATCAAGCTTGACATATCTAGAAAGCACTCATCGAGGTGTTCAATTTGAGGTACTTCACAATATGGTTCCTAAAACTTGAAAATTTGACGTTGGGGTCAAATATGTTTGACCTCAAGTGCTAACCATGAAGGTCAAGGCCAATCGCCACCAAAAATTAATCAGCTAAGTGTCAGACCATGAACTATATTCCCATGAAGTTTGAAGACGATCTGATCAAAACTCTAAAAATAAGGGTTTCGTCGACTCCCCTGATTTGCGACAAAGTGACCTTGACCTTTGACCTTCAAAATTTTGTGCACTGAAAGGGACCTCTATAGGCCTCTGATATGCGAAGTTACAAAAATTTCCAATGACAACTGTGCTCTGCAGAATTTTGTATACGTGATTACAGACAAAAAAAAAAAAAAAAAAATACAAGCTGACTAACATATCTTGCAAAAACTTTGTTTTGGCAAGATTAAAAAAATAAAAATACAAGCTGATGAACATATCTTGCAAAAACTTCGCCACGATCACGTGGCGTAGCCTATTAAAAGGCTGCGGCTCGACGATTCAAATCATAACCGCACTAGACATCGAAGTGTCAAAGCCCTGTCACACCTTGACGTTTTAGCCAGCGTATGCCGACATATGAAAAATTTGCCGAATATGTTATGGGTAAGTTTTGTATACGTTAAGAGCACGCTGAAGCACGCTGGCATACGTCGTAGTACGCAGAGTACGTCGACAAATTTTAAGCATGCTGAAAATTTTTCGACGTATGCCAGCGTATGACGCACATGTTCCGCATACGCTAGCCATAAGTTGTAGGCACGTTATGCGATCGTTGACATATCGACACACGTTACTTGTACGTTACTCATAAGTCGAAACATGTCGAGGTAATGGTTAGCGTCAGTGTTCCAGACTCCCTGGTTTTTTTTTTTCTTTTCTTTTTTTTTTTTCTTCGACATGACAGTGATGTTGACACTTCGATTTCTAGTGCGGTTATGATTTAAATCGTTGAGTGGCAGCCTATTAATTATATTATATTATAACCGCACTAGAAATCGAAGTGTCAAAGCCCTGTCACACCTTGACGTTTTAGCCAGCGTATGCCGACATATGAAAAATTTGCCGAATACGTTATGGGTAAGTTTTGTATACGTTAAGAGCACGCTGGCATACTTCGTAGTACGCTGAGCCCTTCGACAAATTTTAAGCATGCTGAAAATTTTTCGACGTATGCCAGCGTATGACGCACACGTTCCGCATACGCTAGCCATAAGTTGTAGGCACGTTATGCGATCGTTGACATCGACACACGTTACTTGTACGTTACTCATAAGTCGAAACATGTCGAGGTAATGGTTAGCGTCAGTGTTCCAGACTCCCTGGTTTTTTTTTTCTTTTCTTTTTTTTTTTTTCTTCGACATGACTGTGATGTTGACACTTCGATTTCTAGTGCGGTTATGATTTAAATTGTTGAGTGGCAGCCTATTAATTATATTATAACCGCACTAGAAATCGAAGTGTCAACATCACCGTCATGTCGAAGAAAAAAACAAAAAAACAAAAACAAAACAAAAAAAACCATGGAGTCTGGAACACTGACGCTAAACATCAACTCAACGTGTTTCGACTTATGAGTAACTTACAAGTAACGTGTGTCAACAATCGCGTAACGTGCCTACAACTTATGGCCAGCGTATGCGGAACGTGCGAGTCATACGCTGGCATACGTCGAAAAATTTTGAGCATGTTAAAATTTGTCGAAGAGCTCAGCGTACTACGAAGTATGCCAGCGTGCTCTTAACGTATACAAAACTTACCCATAACGTATTCGACGTGTGCCAGCGTTTTAGACAAATTTTTCATATGTTGGCATACGCTGGCTAAATCGTCAAGGTGTGACAGCGGCTTAAGCTTAGTTATTTCGATAAGTACGTGTATAGTTAGATTCCTCCCTGTGCTTAATGGGAATTTCATGTGTGTGTTGTGGGTTATTTTATAGTCAGGTCTTTTTACATCTTAAATCCCCCAACAACCCTTCAAAAGAGTCAACGGCAACAGCCCCCCTCTGATTTGGGCACAATTCGCATTCTTCGCACACTGGCGTGCCGAACACGTGCGTAGTCGGGGTTTCATCGGTCGCTGGCGCTCTGGTTTTCGCTCCAAAAAAAGGGCCTGGAATCCCTCTTGTCCATTCAGCGAGGAGGGAGCGTCGGCCGACGCTCGCCTGCCAATGGGAAGCCAAAACGCCATATACTATTGCGCAGCCTCTTCGAGGGGCAGATCTCTTCGGGGGGGGGTGGGGCGGAAACACCAACATGCCCTCCGCCCAATGAAGGCAGGCCACCTAGGCAACCGACACGCCCCCCCCCCCCGTCCAATGAGGGATGAGGTGTCATCAGAGGCGGTCCCTCTGGCCCCCACACGCGAGGGGGAGGGAGAGTGTTCGGTGCATTCTGTCTGCACTGGTCTGCTCTCGCCTGGCCGGTTGGTGATCCATTCGTCTGGCCTGGTTTTCTGGTCGTCCTCGCAGCGCAAGGGTTCCTCTCGTCTCGTCCGCCTTCGTGCTGGCTGGTGTCCGTCACATATCCCATGCCCCTGGTGCTGCATCAAAGCTGTGGGTTCGAGTCCAACCGAACAAGACCGACCAAATGGCACGAGGACAAGTGGACAACCGGACTCTGACCCCCCAGCTGACCTATCCTCCTCGGCTGGAAGATCCAATAAAGACCCGATAGGGTCCATTTCTTGTCTGTGTGTGTCTGTGTGTGCGTGTGCGTGTGCGTGTGCGTGTGCGTGTGCGTGTCCGTGGGCCCAGTCCTACAAGTAGAAACCGTTGTGTTTGCTTGTACATTGATTGCATTTCTTTTAGTCGGTTTAACTCTGCTCTGTCTCCCTTCCCGATTATTGTAAAATAAATCCCGTTAAATGTACCAACTCGTTGCCTGTCGTTTCTATCATTGGCCTAGCATGGTTCGGGCTTGAGAATTAGTGAGGCCGCTTGTGCCGTAAATTGTTCATTTGGTCCGGCGCGGCTTTGGTAACTTCTGCTCGGTTACGCCGGATCCGAGGCGGTAACAGCGACTCGGTTCGGACAAAGTCGGCCGAGGGTGTGGCTTCCCCGGTAGTTAGACGGCACGGGTACTTCGGTAAATTGGAATTAGACAAGTGAACCCTACCTCATGCCGTCAAAATATTGGCGACCACAGTCCTTTAAGCGACCCGTCGACTCTGGAGTTATCCGGGGTGGCGACCTTTCGATTCCGGGTGTTCGGGTGGAGACGGCCCAACTGCTCCGTCTAGCGGTCATCCTCGCCCGCGAACCCTGGCACCACAATATAGCACGATATTTCAAAAACTGTATTGGGCCCGATATGTTCTTGTGGATAAGGCACTGCGCGGCGGAGGTACGCGCTCTACCGAGTGTCCTTCTCGTTTGGTATAATCCGACAACTATTATTGTCAGAGGTACGATCATTATAATAATACAAATAAGACGATTATCGCAGCCGTTACAGCATGTGCAGAGTGGAGGAACTCTTCCATTCGTAAAGCTTGCAGGCAGGCAGACACACATGCAGCCATGTCATAATCAAGGAAGTGCGGCAGACATCAAATAAAGCTGGTGAAGAAAAATATTACACTGTACTTCGTTTTTATTTATTTTTAGTGCAGAAACAAGTAATAAAAGCAGCTTTTTTCATGGAAAAAGAATGTAGGGGTGATATGTCACAAAGTATGTAAACAAGGTCTCGCGGGATGGTCACGAGAAACCATCCCTACCTGCAATGACACAATACATCTCTTTCGATTTTGGTTCACAATCAGCACAAACATGAGCCGAGTCCACTCCGAGTGTATCAACTTTAATATTTCACTGGTTGATTCAAGAATGTAAACAAACATGGATAATCATTGCAAATGGATGTAAAGGTGGACAGGGAACAAGCATTATTTAAAGACACATGCAGGGATGGTTTTACATGATCATTTATTGTGACCATCCTGACCTTGTTTGCATAACTTACTATCCCTCCATCCTTTCACTGTTTTTTTTTTTTGTTTTTTTAATTCTTCATGAATTGTTATATATTATTGTTGTGCAAGTAGACATGTGACAGGACTATTTAATTTCTCTGATGCCCTGATCATTATGAATCAGCTTTTTGTAAACACACCTGCACTTTAATGAAATCCGTGCATGATGGTTGAAGATGACATCGGATGAAAAGGAAAATATGGAGTATCAAGCTTTTCTCTGTTTGATACAAAACGGAAATGTATAAACTATTTTCCAAACAACAATAAAAAGATCTCCACATGGACAAATGGCTTCAATTAAATAAATTGGGGTGGGGGCAGGGTGGTTTAATTAGAGCACACCTTATATTATACTATACATATACATATATATATATATATATATATATATATATATATATATATATATATATATATATATATATATATATATAAATAAAATTTGCCTCCACCACCGAAGGTGGACGGAGGTTATGTTTTCACCTGTCTGCAAGCAGGATATCTGAAAAATTATGGATTGATTCAGACCAAACTTGGACAGGTTGGGTGTGTAACAAGCAGAAGTTAGATTTTGGTGAAGATCTGGATCCGGATACAAGGATTTTATTTTATACTTTTTAAATGATTCTTCACCATTGAGATATGGAGCCAAAATTGATACATCGCATGATATTTCAAAAGGTTGTGGACGAGTTATGATAAAACTTGGTGGACGAGTTATGATAAAACTTGATGGACGAGTTGGTTAGGTGACAAGAACAAGCCGATTCGATTCTGTTTCAGGCCCTGATTCAGATCCGGCATATCAGTGGGATACAAAAGGCAAACTGTTCAGCTGGTGGAGGTATGTGCTTGACAGAGTGCCGTCATAGCATTTATTGAAATGTGATTGCAATGTATACTCAAAAAAAAAAATTTGTTGTGATTGGCTGCTTCTGAGTGTGGGCCTGGCATTGGTACAATTTCAAACCCACTGTTGCGAGGTACAAGTGGTGGAATCCTTGCTTCACACAGTAACCATGGGACAACAAACTTCGACTCATCAACTACAATAGCCTGGTGTTGGCTTAACATTTAAGCTGTCTGGCTTTGGATCCTGGGGTCTCGAGTTCAAGCCCCTTTCTCACATTGAATTAGCACCAGGTGCGTTGACTCAGCCTGTCATCCTTCTGAAGTCAGCAAAAGGAGTACCAGCTTACTGGTACCAGGGAGCATTACATCAAAGGCACAACCGTGCCCCCACAAAATTATGCAGCCATGCAGCCACAGGGTGCATACGAATAAATAAATCGTCTACAATGGAGCCACAAATTTAAGCATTCAAAATTGGTCAGAAATACCAAAGCAAACTAAACAATTTAAAAAGTGCTTGATCCCCTAGGATGAGTGGAATCCAAACCCTCTGCTCTCCCCCCACAACCCAGGGTCAGCATTTAATTTCTAACATCTTTCCCCCACTCCCAGGATGAGCAAGCATCACAGAAACACTTCCGCAGGTCATCAACCAAACACCCCCCCCCACCACACCCCTGGATGAGCCTCAACAAAACAGCACCCCTCCCCACCCCACCCCTGGATGAGCCTCAACAAAACAGCACCCCCCCCACACCCCTGGATGAGCCTCAACAAAACAGCATCCCCCACCCTTGGATAGCGTCAACCAAACAACACCCCCCTCACCAGTGGATAAGCGTCAACACAGCACCCCCCACCCCACCCCTGGATGAGCCTCAACGGCACCCCCCCCCGATGAGCATCAAACAGACAGTACCCACCCCCACCCCTGGATGAGCCTCAACAAAACAGAACCCCTCCCCACCCCGGATGAGCATCAAACAGACAGTACCCAACCCCACCCGGGGATGAGCCTCAACAAAACAGAACTCCTCCCCACCCCTGGATGAGCATCAAACAGACAGCACCCCCACCCACCCCTGGATGAGCATCAACAGAACAGAACCCCCACCCCTGGATGAGCCTCAACAGAACAGCACACCCCCAAACCTGGATGAGCCTCAACAAAACAGCACCCCCCAACCCCTGGATGAGCCTCAATAAAACAGCACCCCCCACCCCTGGATGAGCCTCAATAAAACAGCACCCCCCACCAGTGGATGAGCGTCAACACAGCACCCCCACCCCTGGATAAGCCTCAACACAGCACCCCCACCCCTGGATAAGCCTCAACAAAACAGAACCCTCACCCCCCCCATCCCTGGATGAGCTTCAACAAAACAGAACCACCCCCCCACCCCTGAATGAACCTCAACAAAACAGAACCCCCCCCCCCCCAACCCATGGATAGCGTCAACCAAACAGCACCCCACACCAATGGATGAGCATCGACAGCACCCCCACCCCTGAATGAGCGTCAACAAAACAGAACCCCACCCCACCCCCACATGAGCATCAACAAAACACCCCCCCAACCCCTGGATAAGCATCAACGAAACATCACCCCCACCAGTGGATGAGCGTCAACACAGCACCCCACCCACCCCTGGATGAGCGTCAACAAAACAGAACCACCACCCCCACCCCACCCTGGATGAGCCTCAACAAAACAGCACCCCCACCCCGAGATGAGCGTCAAACAGCAGCCCCCACCACCCCTGGATGAGCATCAACAAAACAGCACCCCCTCACCCCTGGATGAGCCTCAATAAAACATCACCCCCCACGAGTGGATGAGCGTCAACACAGCACCCCCCCCAACCCTGGATGAGCGTCAACAAAACAGAACCCCCACCCCCAACCCCTGGATAAGCCTCAACAAAACCACTCCCACCCCGAGATGAGCGTCAAACAGCAGCCCCCACCACCCCTGGATGAGCATCAACAAAACACCCCCCAACCCCTGGATAAGCATCAATGAAACATCACCCCCCACCAGTGGATGAGCGTCAACACAGCACCCCCCCACCTCTGGATGAGCCTCAACAAAACAGCACCCCCACCCTGAGATAAGCGTCAAACGGCAGCCCCCACCACCCCTGGATGAGCATCAACAAAACACCCCCAAACCTCTGGATAAGCATCAACGAACCATCACCCCCCACCAGTGGATGAGCATCAACACAGCACCCCCCACCCCTGGATAAGCCTCAACAAAACAGAACCCTCACCCCCCATCCCTGGATGAGCTTCAACAAAACAGAACCACCCACCCCCCCAACATACCCCATCCCTGGATGAGCCTCAATAAAACAGCACACCACACCCCTGGATGAGCCTCAACAAAACAGCACCCCTCCCCACCCCACCCCTGGATGAGCCTCAACAAAACAGCATCCCCCACCCTTGGATAAGCGTCAACCAAACAACACCCCCCTCACCAGTGGATAAGCGTCAACACAGCACCCCCCACCCCACCCCTGGATGAGCCTCAACGGCACCCCCCCCGATGAGCATCAAACAGACAGTACCCACCCCACCCCTGGATGAGCCTCAACAAAACAGAACCCCTCCCCACCCCCGGATGAGCATCAAACAGACAGTACCCAACCCCACCCGGGGATGAGCCTCAACAAAACAGAACTCCTCCCCACCCCTGGATGAGCATCAAACAGACAGTACCCAACCCCACCCGGGGATGAGCCTCAACAAAACAGAACTCCTCCCCACCCCTGGATGAGCATCAAACAGACAGCACCCCCCCCAACCCATGGATAAGCGTCAACCAAACAGCACCCCACACCAATGGATGAGCATCGACAGCACCCCCCCCACCCCTGAATGAGCCTCAACAAAACAGAACCCTCACCCCCCATCCCTGGATGAGCTTCAACAAAACAGAACCACCCCCCACCCCTGAATGAACCTCAACAAAACAGAACCCCCCCCAACCCATGGATAGCGTCAACCAAACAGCACCCCACACCAATGGATGAGCATCGACAGCACCCCCCACCCCTGAATGAGCGTCAACAAAACAGAACCCCACCCCACCCCCACATGAGCATCAACAAAACACCCCCCCCAACCCCTGGATAAGCATCAACGAAACATCACCCCCACCAGTGGATGAGCGTCAACACAGCACCCCACCCACCCCTGGATGAGCGTCAACAAAACAGACCCACCCCCCCCACCCCCCCCTGGATGAGCCACAACAAAACACCACCCCCGCCGCGACATGAGCGTCAAACAGCAGCCCCCACCACCCCTGGATGAGCATCAACAAAACAGCACCCCCTCACCCCTGGATGAGCCTCAATAAAACAGCACCCACCACCAGTGGATGAGCGTCAACACAGCACCCCCACCCCTGGATAAGCCTCAACAAAACAGAACCACCCCCCCCAACACACCCCACCCCTGGATGAGCCTCAACAAAACAGAACCCTCACCCCCCATCCCTGGATGAGCTTCAACAAAACAGAACCACCCCCACCCCTGAATGAACCTCAACAAAACAGAACCCCCCCCAACCCATGGATAGCGTCAACCAAACAGCACCCCACACCAATGGATGAGCATCAACACAGCACCCCCCACCCCTGAATGAGCGTCAACAAAACAGAACCCCACCCCACCCCCACATGAGCATCAACAAAACACCCCCCAACCCCTGGATAAGCATCAACGAAACATCACCCCCCACGAGTGGATGAGCGTCAACACAGCACCCCCCCCAACCCTGGATGAGCGTCAACAAAACAGAACCCCCACCCCCAACCCCTGGATAAGCCTCAACAAAACCACTCCCACCCCGAGATGAGCGTCAAACAACAGCCCCCACCACCCCTGGATGAGCATCAACAAAACACCCCCCCCCCAACCCCTGGATAAGCATCAATGAAACATCACCCCCACCAGTGGATGAGCGTCAACACAGCACCCCCCACCTCTGGATGAGCCTCAACAAAACAGCACCCCCACCCTGAGATGAGCGTCAAACGGCAGCCCCCACCACCCCTGGATGAGCATCAACAAAACACCCCCCCCCCAAACCTCTGGATAAGCATCAACGAACCATCACCCCCCACCAGTGGATGAGCATCAACACAGCACCCCCCACCCCTGGATAAGCCTCAACAAAACAGAACCCTCACCCCCATCCCTGGATGAGCTTCAACAAAACAGAACCACCCACCCCCCCCAACATACCCCATCCCTGGATGAGCTTCAACAAAACAGAACCACCCCCCACCCCTGAATGAGCCTCAACAAAACAGAACCCCCCCCAACCCCTGGATAAGCGTCAACCAAACAGCACCCCACACCAATGGATGAGCATCAACACAGCACCCACCCCCACCCCTGAATGAGCGTCAACAAAACAGAACCCCACCCCACATGAGCATCAACAAAACACCCCCCCCCAACCCCTGGATAAGCATCAACGAAACATCACCCCCACCAGTGGATGAGCGTCAACACAGCACCCCCCCACCCCTGGATAAGCGTCAACCAAACAGCACCCCACACCAATGGATGAGCATCAACACAGCACCCCCCCCCACCCCCACATGAGCATCAACAAAACAGCACCCTCCCAACCCTGGATAAGCATCAAACAGCAGCCCCCACCCCTGGATGAGCATCATTCCCAAACAGTACCCCCCCCAACCCCTGGATGAACCTCAACAAAATACCACTCCCACCCCTGGATGAGCCACAACAAAACAGCACCCCCCCCCCTAGATGAGCATCAACCAAACAGCACACCCACCCCCAGATGAGCATCAACCAAACAGTACCCCCCCAACCCCTGGATAAGCATCAACGAAACATCACCCCCACCAGTGGATGAGCGTCAACACAGCACCCCCCACCCCTGGATGAGCATCAACAAAACAGCACCCCCCAACCCCTGGATAAACGTCAACAAAACAGAACCACCACCCCTGGATGAGCCTCAACAAAACAGAACCACCCCCCCCACCCCTGGATGAGAGTCAACAAAGCAGAACCCCACACCAATGGATGAGCATCATCACAGCACCCCCCACCCGCCGTGCCTGGTGAGCATCAACCAAACAACACCCCTCCCCATCCCTAAATGAGCGTCAACCAAACAGCACCCACCCCACCGCCCCCTCCCCCGGATGAGCATCAACCAAAAACCCCCACACCGGGATAATCATCAACCAACCCCCCCCCCACCCCGGGATGATCATTAACCAATTCCCCCCCCAGGGATGATGGTCAACCAACCCCCCACCCCGGGATGATCATTAACCAACCCCCCACCCCGTGATGATCATTAACCAACCCCCCACCAAGGGATGATCGTCAAACAACCCCCCTCCAGGGATGATCGTCAACCAACCCCCACCCCGGGATGATCATCAACCAAACACCACCCCCACCCCAGGAATGATCGTCAACCAACCTCCGCCCCCCAGGGATGATCGTCAACCAACCCCCCCAGGGATGATCGTCAACCAACCCCCCCCCCCAGGGATGATCGTCAACCAACCCCCCCCCGCACACCCCGTGATGATCATTAACCAACCCCCCACCCCGGGATGATCATCAACCAAACACCCCCCCCAGGGATGATCGTCAACAAACCCCCCCCAGGGATGATAGTCAACCAACCCCCTCGCCGCCATGGATGATCGTCAACCAACCCCCCGCCCCGGGATGATCATTAACCAACCCCCCCCCGGGATGATCATTAACCAACCCCCCCCACGGGATGATCATTAACCAACCCCCCCACCCCAGGGATGATCGTCAACCAAACCCCCCGCCAGGGATGATCATTAACCAACCCCCCCACGGGATGATCATTAACCAACCCCCTCCCCCACGGGATGATCATTAACCAACCCCCCCCCACGGGATGATCATTAACCAACCCCCCACCCCGTGATGATAATTAACCAAACCCCCCACCCCGGGGTGATCGTCAAACACCCCCCAACCTGGAATGATCGTCAACCACCCCCCCTCAGGGATGATCGTCAACCACCCCCCCGGGATGATCGTCAACCAGCCCCCCCACCCCGGGATGATCGTCAACCAACCCCCCACCCCGGGATGATCGTCAACCAACCCCCCCACCCCGGGATGATCGTCAACCAACCCCCCCACCCCGGGATGATCGTCAACCAACCCCCCCACCCCGGGATGATCGTCAACCAACCCCCCCCCCCACGGGATGATCACTAACCAACCCCCCAACCCGTGATGATCATTAACCAACCCCCACCCCGGGGTGATCGTCAAACACCCCCCACCCTGGAATGATCGTCAACCACCCCCCGTCAGGGATGATCGTCAAACACCCCCTCTGGGATGATCGTCAACCACCCCCTCTGGGATGATCGTCAACCAACCCCCCCACGGGATGATTAACCAACCCCCCCACGGGATGATTAACCAACCCCCCCGCCAGGGATGATCGTCAACCAACCCCCCCCCGCCAGGGATGATCGTCAACCAACCCCCCCCACCCCGGGATGATCGTCAACCAACCCCCCCACCCCGGGATGATCGTCAACCAACCCCCCCACCCCGGGATGATCGTCAACCAACCCCCCCCACCCCGGGATGATCGTCAACCAAACCCCCCACCCCGGGATGATCGTCAACCAACCCCCCCACCCCGGGATGATCGTCAACCAACCCCCCCACCCCGGGATGATCGTCAACCAACCCCCCACCCCGGGATGATCGTCAACCAACCCCCCACCCCGGGATGATCGTCAACCAACCCCCCACCCCGGGATGATCGTCAACCAACCCCCCACCCCGGGATGATCGTCAACCAACCCCCCCCCACCCCGGGATGATCGTCAACCAACCCCCCGCCCCGGGATGATCATTAACCAACCCCCCCCCGGGATGATCATTAACCAACCCCCCCCCACGGGATGATCATTAACCAACCCCCACCCCAGGGATGATCGTCAACCAACCCCCCCCCGCCAGGGATGATCATTAACCAACCCCCCCCCACGGGATGATCATTAACCAACCCCCTCCCCCACGGGATGATCATTAACCAACCCCCCACGGGATGATCATTAACCAACCCCCCACCCCGTGATGATAATTAACCAAACCCCCCCCCACCCCGGGGTGATCGTCAAACACCCCCCAACCTGGAATGATCGTCAACCACCCCCCTCAGGGATGATCGTCAACCACCCCCCCGGGATGATCGTCAACCAACCCCCCCACCCCGGGATGATCGTCAACCAACCCCCCCACCCCGGGATGATCGTCAACCAACCCCCCACCTCGGGATGATCGTCAACCAACCCCCCACCCCGGGATGATCGTCAACCAACCCCCCCCCACGGGATGATCACTAACCAACCCCCCAACCCGTGATGATCATTAACCAACCCCCACCCCGGGGTGATCGTCAAACACCCCCCACCCTGGAATGATCGTCAACCACCCCCGTCAGGGATGATCGTCAAACACCCCCCTCTGGGATGATCGTCAACCACCCCCCCTCTGGGATGATCGTCAACCAACCCCCCCACGGGATGATTAACCAACCCCCCCACGGGATGATTAACCAACCCCCCCGCCAGGGATGATCGTCAACCAACCCCCCCCGCCAGGGATGATCGTCAACCAACCCCCTCCACCCCGGGATGATCGTCAACCAACCCCCCCACCCCGGGATGATCGTCAACCAACCCCCCACCCCGGGATGATCGTCAACCAACCCCCCCACCCCGGGATGATCGTCAACCAAACCCCCCACCCCGGGATGATCGTCAACCAACCCCCCCACCCCGGGATGATCGTCAACCAACCCCCCACCCCGGGATGATCGTCAACCAACCCCCCCACCCGGGATGATCGTCAACCAACCCCCACCCCGGGATGATCGTCAACCAACCCCCCACCCCGGGATGATCGTCAACCAACCCCCCCACCCCGGGATGATCGTCAACCAACCCCCCACCCCGGGATGATCGTCAACCAACCCCCACCCCGGGATGATCGTCAACCAACCCCCCCACGGGATGATCACTAACCAACCCCCCCAACCCGTGATGATCATTAACCAACCCCCCACCCCGGGGTGATCGTCAAACACCCCCCACCCTGGAATGATCGTCAACCACCCCCCCGTCAGGGATGATCGTCAACCACCCCCTCTGGGATGATCGTCAACCACCCCCTCTGGGATGATCGTCAACCAACCCCCCCCCACGGGATGATTAACCAACCCCCCCACCCCAGGGATGATCGTCAACCAACCCCCCCGCCAGGGATGATCGTCAACCAACCCCCCCCCCCACCCCGGGATGATCGTCAACCAACCCCCCCCCCACCCCGGGATGATCGTCAACCAACCCCCCCCACCCCGGGATGATCGTCAACCAACCCCCCCCCCCACCCCGGGATGATCGTCAACCAACCCCCCCCCACCCCGGGATGATCGTCAACCAAAATCAAAAACACACTGTCACCACACACACACACACACACACACACACACACACACACACACACACACACACACACACACACACACACACACACACACACACACACACACACACACACACACACACATGAGCATTAACCAAACCGCCCCCCCCCCCCGCTGTTTTTTTTTTTCAGGATGTGATTCATCTAAACCTCCCTCCCCCCTTCAAGGTGTGTGCCATTTCATTTTAAACCCTCCACCCATTTGAAAACAACCAGAGACCTCAAGTGGAGTCACACGCAGTGAACGATAAAATGTCACTGCGGCACAAAACCAAACAAACCGAAAAAAGATGATAAACAACGCAGCACCAGACGCCGCGGCACGCAAGGAAAACAACGATCGCCTTAAACCTACCGATCATCTTCCTGTGGGGAACCAGACCATTTACGGCTTCGATTCGTCCGGACTGGGTACAGCGGGATCGTATCCGCCATGACAGACCGCGCCCGCACACGTGATTACATCCAATCCCTGGATTCTTCCTCATCCAAGGACTCGCGCTCTTCTTCTTCATAATCCTAATGCCAGTTTCTTCGTGCTCTTCTTCTTCGTAATCCTAATGTCAGTTTCTTCGTGCTCTTCTTCTTCATAAACCTAATGCCAGTTTCTTCGTGCTCTTCTTCTTCTTCTTCCTAATGTCAGTTGCCTCCTCATTTTCCGCGGGAGAAAAAGTAATTACACACAGAGTGGTAAGTGTCGCGACTGACGTGAAATGTGGTTATTCTGTACTGTTAATTGACCTGTTGTAAAATACTATGACCGAGGGAACGCTTCTTACAGAATGTTACGCCTCAGTTTAACGCGACACCTCAATCACGCACCTCACTTTAACTCACCTCAATCACGCACCTCACTTTAACTCACCTCAACCACGCACCTCAGTTTAACGCACCGAAATTTAACTCACCTCTGCAGAACGTTCATGATCCTCACGAGAGGATAGAAAACGATGGCCAAAGGAATACTTTCATTTTTGTGACCATTTTCTCCAGAGATCTCGGCTCATCGAATTGGGGGGGAGGGGAGGGGGAGGCGAAAAAAAAATAATAAAAAAAACAAAAACAAAAACGTAAGATTCTTCTTCTTCTTTACCAAATCGAACCGCCACTCCATGGATTCAAAGGCTCCATGATTGACTGATTATAATAAGGATTACTTCGGTTTTTTTTAAATTAAAACTACAAAACTGTAGCATTACAAGAGCATGTAAAGAGCTACAAGTTATTTTGGAGTAATTAAAAGATGTGAAACCCAGGAAATTATATAAAATGGAAAGGGAATGGTATCTGTAGTCCAAACTTAAAATAGGGCCCTTTAACGGAAAAGAACGAGAGCTCAAAGAAAGGTCAATATTTGGAAACAGCGAGTTTTCATAAAAGCCAATGCTGCTTTACAAACCATGAATTTTTCGGTAATTTCGGGTTGCATTAGCAAAATGAGGTGTTAGTTGTGCCTGCATCAAGAAACACATTTAATTAATCAACTTTTTTGATTTTTTTTTTACACTTTTCTCACGAAGTGGTTTGTGGCAATGTCATCTACATCACAACAGAGAAGTCGGTTTTCTCGGGTTCCAATATGCAAACGAATGATCTACTTTGAGATTAAATCACAGGCAAATAATTACATACGTTTCATTAAAGGAAATGCAAAGTAAAAATTGATCCTATCAATTTAACATTGGTTTCTACAGCCACACTGAATAGGCACCACTGCTATTGGCCTGATAGCACATTAAAATGAAAGCTTTCAATCATGACTGTGATATAAGAAAGGACCATCAGAAATTGACCTTCACCGAGTTAAAAGCGTATGACTTGTTTCTTCTGACTTCACCTCGTTCGATATAAACCACTAGTAATTAATATATTTATTGAAATATCGGCTGTGACGTAGATGACATGCTGTGATGGAGGTGACGGGTTGTGACGTCGATGACGATTATTATGCAATCATATAGACAAACAAAGATCAGGGAGCCATTTGTATATATATATATATACTTTTTATTACCACGTGTACTAGTGACAGAAAACATCATCAAGAGCTGTTTAATGAAACATTTTCAGAGGTCTAATTGATCGCATATAGCTTCCCAGTAGAGCTTCTCTATCTGCGCATGGCGACTTCCCACACTGCTTGGCTCGGGGATGAGTGTCGCTATCTTGTCGTACTCGTACCAGATCCGATCCTCCCTCATTGGCCAGAAAAAAACAGTTATTCCCGATTTTAGACATCGAACTTACTTCCACTGCTTCATCGTCAAAATCAACAATTTTACCAGGATACGGGCCCCATCGTAGGACACAACACACCATTTTCCAAGGAGGTTGTCGTGTGGTGTTACCGACTGGAGAAGACATGTCTGGTCTGGACTGTCGACTGTCTGTGTCTCAGTGAACACCTTTCTGGACATATGCAGGGTCTTCTGGTTTTTTTTGCCAGCCTCTCCTTATTTGTCGCTGTTCTCTTAGAGTACGATCTGCCACAGGGACATAGCGATTCCTCTGCCTCAAACGCTCTTTCTGCAGAAAAGCTTCTTTTGATGCCCCATCCATCTTCTTCCTTTCCCTGTATCGCTTAGCCCTTTATGCGGCGGAGAGCGCCATGCCTGAAAATGAATGGCACGTATATAATAGTCAAAAAGGAAAATGAATTTACTTTGATCAAAGCAATCCATACGATAAATACCTTCAGTCTTGTGTTACTAAAATTGTATTAATATATTTACTATTTATAGAGGTATGTTGGTATGGCTCCTCCAGATTTCCAGGAATACTTAATATCGCATTTTCCAAGTGTAAAGAGCGACTTCATCATACAAAACTCATCTACGTAACAAACACGTCATCTCCATCACGGGAAATGTCACCTCCGTCACGCAAATATGTGACGTAGATGACCGTGACGTAGATGACGCGCTAAGTGTGTCAAAGGCTAATTTAGGCTTATACACTATTTTGAACCACCGCTTAGCAGTTCCAGTGCATGTATGACAGCTAAATATATCGTTTACATGTTGAAATTACGGAACGAAAGTTATTTTG
This sequence comes from Eptatretus burgeri, assembly GCF_056783735.1. Taxonomy (NCBI): domain Eukaryota; kingdom Metazoa; phylum Chordata; class Myxini; order Myxiniformes; family Myxinidae; genus Eptatretus; species Eptatretus burgeri. The sequence goes on along the minus strand of NC_140967.1, from coordinate 104,429,852 downwards.
TTCAATACTTGAGACGTTCGTAGATGACAAAAAAAAGTGTACAAAACCTGAACTGAAGAAGAACGCAGCAAATTGATGAAAGCCCACTCTGACCTTTTGCCTGCGCAGCCTCCTGTAAACAAAAATGGCGCTGCCTCGAACTCTTAGGTACCACGTGGTCACACACGTGGCTTCCCTTGATTTCCATTTGGCGGGCTGGAGCAGCGTGACGTAGATGACCGGAAAACGTGGGACAGCAATTTTTAAGACAGAAATTTGAATTAAAATCAATTTTTTAATGTAAACATTGTTGTTGTGCCAGAGCCGTTAAGTGTTAACCACATGTGGACGGCAGGAAACGTTTTGATGCGCTGTGCAGACCATTTCTGCATCATATGTACAGATACATTTTTATAGCAAGCGTCTGGGACATGCCATTTTGACACACACAGGTGACTTAAGTTGTGTGAGAAATAATTATTATGATATCTGTGTGGCAGTCTGCTGCTGTTTCAATGTTAAAATTGTATTTTATTATTCTCAAGTCAAAATACATTTGTCAGAACTATTTTACTCCAACAAATTAGCACTATAAACACGTGGACAAGAAAACACGACGTTACCGAATAATCACCCAGAACATGATACCCCACGCAGTGTTCAGGTTCATACTTCAATTGTAATGAAACTATAGTGATTTTGAAGGTTGTTTAAAAAAAAAAAAAACATACGGAAGTTTAACGCAATTGAAGCAGACACTGCAATCAGACAACCTTGATTTTTGCAGAACGTGCTAGGAAGATTTTTTATGCCTCCGCACCAAGGGTTGCGGGGGAATTATGTTTCCGGGTTGTCCGTCTGTTCGTTCGTCCGTCCGGATTTTCATTTACGCGATAACTCAAGAAGAAAATTGTAGAATTTCATCAAACTTGGTAAAAAGGTAAAGCAAGACAGGGCAATTAAGTGATTAGATTTTGGGCCAGATGTGATAAAGGTCAAGGGTCAAAAGTCAAGGTCAAACTCTGAAATTTTACTGTTTACGCCCTAACTCAAGATTGGACAGAATTTCATCAAATTTGGTACAAAGGTAAAGTAAGACAGGGCAATTAACTGATTAGATTTTGGGCCAGATATGATAAAGGTCAAGGGTCAAATATGTCAATACTTGTGTTTGTGCGGGAGAGCGGAGGCATACCCATCGACTGTGCGCGGTCGAATTACTCTAGTTTCATCATGATAAACAGTGGATATTTGGCTGATTGTTTGATCAGGTCTTGTGAGAATGTCTTTAGACTCCATCGTCACTTTTTGTTTAAGTTTGGTTGATTTTTCATGTCAACAAGTTCCTATTGCATTGAATTTGATACAATAAAACTTAATTATTTTGGTGAGGCAAATTCTTAATTACAATTATTGATTAAACATGTTAATTTATTATCATATAAAGTGGTGTATGATTAAAGTTCGTGATATGTCGTAATACTTTGAATAAAAGTAATAATTGACTAAGTTTGTATAAGGACATTGCATTGCTGTGTTGACTGACTGTCTGGACACAACTTTGAAGTTGAGGGTCCATTGATGTTCAGTAATCAACTGATGTGAACCTGCGACTGGGGTTGTGGATCCGCAGTTTGGAGAGGTTCTGGGCTGAAAGGATGGAAACCTCGATGAAAAACGGAGCCCAGCTGATGATCCGGGCAGTTGGGAAATCAGTCGATTGCTTATAAGTTAAGGTTATAACTTCAAATATAATAGCTTTTGTAAGTACAGTATTTACCAGTACTGTGTGTGTGTATGTATGTATATGTGTGTGTGTGTGTGTCCTCCATAACTCACTCCAAAACTATAAAACCGAGCAGCCTGAAACTTTACATGCATACTAAGAAAAGTCCAAGGAAGGGCAAGAGTGAAAATTGCATGCTTGGGTTAATTAAAACATCCCCTTTGAAGATAATTAGCAGCCTTATTTAATTATATCCTTTATCAGGTGATCCTTGGCCACCTCACCGTCTGTGGTCTTAAGGCATATCTTGGGTTACCTTGCTGAGGTCTGAAGCCACCATGTTTTTTGGCCTGCTCAACCCATACCTTGATTTGGAACAGGCCACAACAATTTCTTAACTATAGGGTTTTTTTTTACACTTTCCTCATTCATATTGTTACTGTTGTGGGGGTAGATGGAGGCCTTTAAGAGGAAATTTAGGATTTAATAGAGTAGTTTGGTCCGTGGAGGTGTAGGAGACATCTTAATGTAATTAAGTAGGGAAACTTTGAGCTTAAGTGTTATGTGTCATCACACGGGTGGGGTGGCGTGTGGTGTTAATTAGCAAGGGAGTAAGGATAAGTTTCCCCAGTATGTGATTGCCCCCCTGTAACCTATTCCTATGTTTTTACATTTACAAGCAAGCCAGGCATGTTGAGTGGGCAGAGGCCCCGCCTTCCCGGGTTTCGTGCGAGCAAGCCATGCCCCAGAGGAGGAAATGGTGGTTAGGCATGACGTCGAAGAAGAATGGTTGGTTTTGCAGTCATGGCGAGAGTTTGGGAGTGCACGCACAAAGTCAGTGAGAGTTGAGTTGAGGGAAGGAACGCACGCGGTCGAGAAAGAATCTAGCTATTAGATGGCCTGTAAGAACAGGGCTTTACAGCTGGCTTTCCTTTGACGCATGAAGAAGAGTGCACAATTCTCGTATTCATGCTGAGGAGAACTGTTTCACGTGGTGAAGCAAGATGCTGGCCTTTGGCTCTTGGTTGGGTCATGAGGAATGGACCCCTAGCCTCTTGTATGTCAAATAGCAGGTTGGTGAGGACGATTGATGCACGAAGCAGCTGCGTGGTGTCTCTGAGCCTCGGTGTCGAATACGCTCTCAAATTGCCTGACAAACGTTCCTGCTGCGAGGGAGCAGCTTCTCGCCATTTTTCGCGCGTCTACACATGTAAGTAGAAGTGCCTCGATTCCAAGTTCCACAAGGATCAGCTCTGGGCCAAGCTATTCTTCAGGTTTGGGGTGACGGCAGCTTCTCTCAGGGGTTTCTGCCGACTTTCTCAAAGTTAAATTTCAGATTGTTATATGTCACGTTTTAACTGTTTATTTTCTCACCTATATGTTTACTATGTGTTCCTAATTCGTTTTTGTTTAAAAAATCGTGCTATTTTGTGAGTTTTCATCAGCCTTGTCTTATCGGATTCCTTGAGGCTTACCCGCCCTTCCCATCTCGGTGTACGATCATTTTTATTTGTATTCTCTCCCTCTTACCATCAATTTCTATTTATCCCCTCTTTCCCAATGCTAACAATCTATTCCCTCCCAACTACACCCTCTGTTTCTTGTCTTAAATTAAAAACAAAAAATAAAAAAAACAACAACCCTTTCTCCCTCCATACCCACGAGTACCGATCCTTCTTCTCCACCTCCTTCTTCACCTTCTCATTCTTCTCCTTCTTCTCCTCCTCCTTCTACTCCTTGTCATCCTCCTTCTCCTCCTCCTCCCCCTCCTCCCACCATCTTTCTTCGATTTGAGCTGACCCACTCTCACCATTACCTTCACAATTTCTTCCTTCACCCTTCCATTCCCTAATCTGACCTAATCTTCATAAATCCATCAAAAAAAAAGAAAATCCTTGTTTCCAACTATACACCTCCTGAAACCACATTTCTCTCTCTCTCTCTCTCTACCCGTCTTCCTGGTACTTTTCATTGATCCATCAGCTTCATTCTGCATTTACCGATACAAATTCACCATACACCTCCAGGATTTTACTTCAACCTTTCCTTTTCCGAATCTTATGCAATCCTTATTTTAAAAAAAATAATAAATAAATAAATAAATAAATCCACTTTCAACGAAACACCACCCGTAACCACATGGTTCTCCCGTAACCACGTGATCTGTTTTTACCCTCTGTGTTTACCGATCCAAATTCACCATTCACCTCACGAGTTTTTTCTTCAACCTTTAATTCACCTAATCTAATGCAATCTCTATCAAAAAATAATAATAATAATAATAAAAATAAAAACGGTCTCTTATAATGCTTCATCTTCCTCTTTTACACGTGTGGTTCTCATTACTGTATCATAATTCACTACTCTTTTTCTATTTCAACAGATTGCTCTCAATTTGACCTTTCCTTCATACCTTGTCGAAAAAGTCCAACTGTTGCAGCGTTTCTTCTGTCCATTCTCTGAATTTGCCTTTATTGCATCCATCAAGAAATGTATTTTGTCGCATTTCTGAACTAAAAATTTAAAAAACCCCAGTTTTCTTTGCATGTTTGCTTTCCATCAATCATCCTTTTTTTCCAACTTCAGTGCCAATTCACCCCCCTCACCCTTCCCTCTCAAAGCAACCATCACACTCTTCTCCCTCCAAGCTTCTCTCTCACCTTTCTCAAAAACTCCTCCCTCACCATTCTCCCACAACTCTCCTCACTCACCCTTCTCCCTCCATTCACCCCCTCACTCACCCTTCTCAAAGTTGCCCCCCTCACATCCTCAAAGCTGCCTCCTTCCCCTGCCCTCTCTCCTCCATCTCATCACTCTATCTCCTCGAATCTTCAACTGCCTTCTACCCCCTTTCTTTTGACTCCCCACTGTACCTCAACTCATCACCCCTGAGCCTTTTCTCCTCCTCATCCGACCCCTTCCTAGAGCGCTTCTGCAATTCCCCACACTCTTTCAACAACTCTCCTCACCTCCCCCTCCTCCTCCCTTGTACTGCACTCACTTCCCCACACCCACAGGAATACCTCTGGCGACGGCTTCCCCTCGACTCCCACCTCATGTTTATTTGTGTGCTGTACCATCCACCAGTGATGATTCCATTTACACCTCACCATCCAAAAACATGGACCAACTTCTGTCCTCTCATCCAAACTCTCTCTCCCTCATATGTGGTGACTTCATTTGTCACCATGACAGTTGGCTGGGTGTGGGTACCTCTCTCACCTGCCATCGCACTTCAGCAAAAGACTTCTGCGACTCATTGGGACTGACTCAATCTGTTAACTTCCTGACCCGGATCTCAACCAATGGTACTCCATCTCTTCTGGATCCGATTTTGACAAATTTCCCTGAAAATATCTGTTGTTCTTCCCCCGCTCCAATCGGTTCTTCTGACCACATGCTTGTGAAAGTGGACATCTCTCTGGCTGTTATTGGAGAACCAGATCAGCGCAGTCAAGTCTGGCATTTCACTCAAGTCAACTTGCAGCATCTCCAAGCAGCCATCAAACTTCTAGACTGGTCTCGCATCGCTACTTTCTCCAACATCAACTCGTCCTGGGAATTCTTTCAAAGAAACTTGTTCTCTCTCATGCACAGATTTATACCCTCTCGTCTTCAGTTGTCCTACCCTTCCTCCTGCCAATGGTTCACTGAAGCTTGTGATGAGGTAGTTGTTCTGAACTAACTTGTCTTTTCCTCATGGAAAGCAAACCCAACTGAGGGTAATCGCAGTTCCTTCCATAAAGCTCGGAACAAGTGTGTATCTACCCTCAGAAGAACCAGAAAACAACATCTTTCTAATCTCAAGTCTGAACTCTCAAATGTCTCTCCCTCCTCCAAATCCTGGTGGCATCAAATCAAATCTGTTTCTGGTGTATGTTCCCCCTCCAACCCCTACCTTACCTCAAATGGCCGCACTGCTGATACTGCACATGAAAAGGCTGAATGCCTAAACTCGGTGTTTGCATCTAAATCTTGTGTCCGAAACCCATCGCTTTGTGTACCCACCTTACCCAATGACACCCAGCCGTTCCTGGACTCTGTCCTTTTCTTCTGACAAAGGGGAGAGCTTGCTGTCAAACCTCCACTCAGATTCTGCAACCAGTCCAGATGGCAGCAGCCTGCTCCTAAAAACCTGCTCCTCTGCTCCTCTGCTCTTGCACACCCTATCTCTGTTCTATTCACCCTCTCATTTTCTCAAGGTCATCTGCCATCTGCTTGGAAATCAGTAAACATTACTGCCCTGCAAAAAAGGAGCAAAAACAGATCTCTGCAACTACAGACCAATCAGCCTTCTCACAATCATCAGCAAGGTTATGGAATCCATCATTGCTTCAGACATTGAATCCTTACTCTTCTCCAATGGCTTGATTTCCAATCATCAATTTGGTTTCAGACCAGATCAATCTACCCTGGATATGCTGTTTCTACTCTCCCAACAATGGATGGAGGTCCTTAATGCCGGACATGAAATCATAGCCATATCCCTAGACATATCGCATGCTTTTGTCATGGTCTGGCACCCTTCCCTGCTCACCAAACTCTCTTCCTATGGTATCGAAGGCCATCTCCACTCATGGCTCGCAGACTTCCTCTCCTGTCACAATCAACGTGTGGCCCTAAATGGAGTTCTCTCATCCCCTCTTCCTGTCCAGGCTGGAGTTCCTCAAGGGAGCGTTCTGGGCCCTGTTCTTTCTCTGGTTTTCATCAAAGATCTCTCCGACTCTGGAAAATCCTCTTTATCTCTTTGCTGATACTCCACCCTCTGCCATACCATCTGTCATCCCTCAGACCGGCAGCAGCAACTTCTTCGCTCACTGCAGATCTGGATAAAATCACAAACTGGTCCAACACGTGGAACATGTCTTTTAATCCGGACAAATCTCACACTCTCAGCTATGTCTCTCCAAAAGGACTGTTTAGGAAAACCCCCCCATCTACTTTCTTAACAATCCTCTGGAAGAAGTCCTTTCATTCAAGCATCCTGGTCTCACTATCTGCCATGATCTTTCCTTGGAAAACCACATTTCCAACCTGGCCGCCAAAGCCAATCGCCGACTGTGAATCCTCCATCATGTAAAGTGCTTCCTCGGCCCACCTGAGCTCCTGACCACATACAAAGCTTTCATCCGCAGCCTGATGGAGTGTTGCTCTCCCCCTGGGCTGGTGCTCCTGCCTCTCACCTTTCTTAGCTTCACACTGTGGAAACCAAGGCATTTAGGATCATTGGCATCTCCCGCGGTGAGGCTGAGTCTCTAGCCTCTCACACTCTCTCTCACCGCAGGCAAGTCAGTGGTCTTTTTGTCTTCTACCGTCTCCTCCCCCGTCTTGCCCCCCCTTGCTCTGTCTGTGATATGTCCCCCCCCCCCCATATTCCCGCAGGGCGCTCAAGGTCCGCCAGTAACCCCCTTCTGGTAAAACTACTAAAATCACAAATCATTGCTTAGCTTCACTCTTTCATTCCTCTTTTTCCCCACCTTTGGAATAAACTCCCACACTCTCTTCAATCCCATTCTTCCCTTCAGGCCTTCATTACAGCTGTTCACCACCACCTCTTATTTCCCCCCACCCAAAACCTCGATCTTTTCTACCCCCGTTAACCCACCCCAAACGCGCCTCCTTCAAATTTCCTGCTTTCCTTCCTGAAAGTCCCTGTAATGTCCATCTTGTGTACCTCGTGTTCCCTGCCTCATCCCTCTCCCTTCCCCACTGTTTTGTCCTTCCCTCTCCACCCCTCTTGTCTCATGCCCCCCTTGATGTGCGTTGTGTGTTAGCTCTCATACGAGCCTCGACAGTGTATACAAAAATATATATCTATATAAAAAATAAGCCAAGTGCAAGAATAAAAGGAGGGATTTTCTTTTATTTTGTTTTCCCCTTTGTCCGTGTTTAAATTAAGTCTGTGTGGAGAGACGCCTCGACTTAGACATTTATTTACTTCATGTTATTATCATTACCTTTTGATTATAGTCCTTTGTAAATATTTGTCTATTTTCATTAAATGTGTTCATTTTCAGTAACTGTATACGTGTATTTGTTGTGGAGTTTGAGTATAAATCCCCATTGTGCTGTCCTAGTACAGCGCTTAGCTGTGCTGTTCTTCCCCATGCCTCCGTCCCTCTGCTAATGTGCCCTTTTCCCACGTGTGCGCATTAATCTCCGAGAGTTTTAGCTGTTGGCTTCCAAGGGAGAAGTTCGGCCGTCCCAGAGCTGTCGGTGTTAACCGCCCGTCACCACAATTTGGGTCAGGGGATTAACCTTGGCTGTAAGTGCCGTGACAATATTATCGAATGCCTGTTCATCATAGCTACGGATCGCTGGGCACATTGCAATGCTTATAAACGCCCGGAGACGACAGCGTTCGTGGCTTTATTTCATTTCTGCCCATGCTAAAACCTCGAGAATCTCTTAAAATAAGCCAAATTACAAATTTTAAGCTCCATATCTGAACTTAGCAGCAGTTCCGACTTCTAAAAAAGTGTTTATTTGTCTAATTCTGACATCGTTTGGACATAGCTATCGCTTACTAAGCCGTCCTTATCAACCATTTAATTGGAGTGCTTGCTTGAGTGCTTAAGCTACTTGCCGAGCGGCGAGCGCCCTACAGTTTGTGTCCCGATCGGGATGTACAGTCGCAGTTACTTCAAGCTGGAGCGTGTTCTGATAACGCATTTTTGCTACAGTGCAGATTTAATTCAACAACGTCAACAACAACAAAAACCACGCTACGTCATTCTGAGCAAATCATTCACTCACTGCGGACGCTTTTGCTGCGCCATATCATTCTGAGTGAGTTGCTGCTGCTCTGTCAGTCTGAGTGAGTCGCTCATGATGAGCACGATTCTGACTGCATGAGAAGTTCCAAGGTGCGGAGGGAGATGGAGAATGTCCTGAAATGTTACAAGGACCTCTACGAACAGAAAATGAAGGCAGCCACTCGTCTACATTATTAAGTTCTTCAAAAAAATCCCAAGCGAATCAGCCTTCAACCTCAACTGGACAGCCTGGCATACCTGAATAAGCCTGCCACAAGCAATATGTACTGTATCCAACGCCAATCATGGTACACTTACTGTATTTAAAAGTAATTCATTTTAATGTTTTTATTTGTGCTATGTTTGACTTATGCATTGCCTACTGCTTTTTTACCCCTTCTTCCTCCCCCCCCCCTCCCTCACTGCGCCCTCCCTGCTCAGTCCCCCACTCCCCCACCCCTCCTCGCTCCCCCACCCCTCCTAGCACTCCCCTGCTTCCTCACTCCCTCCTGCTTCTTCGCTCCCCCTGCTTCCTCACTCCCCCCTGTTTCCTCGCTCCCCTGCTTCCTCGCTGCCCCCTGCTTCTTCACCCCCACCCCTCCTCGCTCCTCCACCCCTCTTTTTCTCCTCCCCTTTAGTCTGCCCGTCGTCCAGATAATGGTTATCTCCGGACATGTCCAGACGTTGGTGATGTCCGGTTGGACCCTCCCCTCTCACTGCCTTAACTTGCCCTCCCCTCACGCTGCCTTCCCTTGATGTATCTGGATGGTGGTTATTTCCGGACGTGTCCAGATGGTGCTTATGTCCGGATGGACCCTCCCCTCACACTACTTTCCCTTGCCCTCCGCTTATGCTGCTGTCCGTTGCCCTCCACTCATGCTGCCTTCCCTTTCCGCATCCCTCCTCGCTCCTCTCCTCACACCTCTCTCCTCTCTCACTCACCCCCTCCTCGCTCCCCCACCCCACCACAGTGTCCCTCTCTCCTCGATCTCCCTTCCTCCTTGCTCTCTCCTCACTCCCCCTCCTCTCACTCTACCCTCCCTCCTCTCTCACTGCTCTTCTTCCCCCTCCCTTTTATCCCCCTCCCCTTAATATTCCCACCAGCGAAGCGACGGGTTGTATTTGCTCGTAACTCAATATAAACAAGAGCGAGATTTGCTTTGCCATACATGTCCCCTCCCGATGTGATATTGTCCAAATTGTCCAAGTCCACAAAGGGCATAACTGTGTGAAAAATTGACGAAACGCCCTGAAACTCGAAGTTTTTCTGTAACTTATCATAATAGTCATGTACCAAGTTTCAGTTGAATATGTTAAAGGGTATGGAAAAAAAGTCTGAAAACCACAGGTGGGACAGAGAACAGACAGATGGACAGACGGAGATCAAACCTTCGTGACCTACAGTGAAACTGGAAGGGGACTAATAAAGATTTAAAGGCAAATAAATAAATAAATTATATGTTTTACTGCCGTTTTCCCCAGTGTCTATTACACCACCCTAACACGTTAAATTGGTTATTACTTACGAAATCTGTATTGATGACTTCCGTCCTCTGTTTGTGTGTTTGTTAACCTCCGCCATCAAAGATCGGAGGTTACTGTTTTCACCCCTTTCTGTTTGTTTGTTTGTTTGTTTGTGAACAGTATTACGGAAAAACTCCTTGACGGATTTCGACAAAACTTGGTGGGGGGGGGGGGTTGGTATAGTCCAAGGATCATGCCATTATATTTTGGACTTGGTCCCTCCCCCCAAA
>NC_140967.1:104379638-104414638 GCF_056783735.1 Eptatretus burgeri | reverse complement strand
TGGACGGATTGAGTTGCCGACACATTTGTGCTCTTCCATGCTTTTAATGGCAAGGTCTTAACCAAGCTTTTGCTGATCGTTGCAGATTTCCAGGCCCAAGTCCAGCATTCCCAAACGGGTGCCATCCATATTGGGGGGCTCTGCAGCAATCCCCCGATGCAGATGAGGTTGGTTGTTGGAGGGTAGGGAACATTAAAGTTTAATAACTTGGTAACACTTACACACATTTTTATCAGGATTGTTCATTTTTATTGCCAAGTGTAATGATTTCTGTGATTTTTGATAGTAAAAGTAATTATTTAATAGTGCAGTCTCTTTATGTTGTTGCATGGTGAAGTGGAATTTCCGACTTCTTGGTTTGCTTACTTCAGCATGAACGGTACAAGGCAGTGGGAACAACGTTATGCAATTTCAGAGCATGAACACAATTCATCCAACAATATCAGATATTGTTAACAAAAGTGGGAGCACAGAACGAGACTTTTATTTTCTTTGAGTTAATAACCAGGAAAAATGCTTAGGTCGTACCTGTTCGTTCATGGAAAATTGATGTATCCATGGAAGGTGGGCCAACGGAGCTACCAGATACTGGTATGTTCAAATTGTGTCCGTTTTGCCAAAGAGATAGGACGCGACTCGGCCTAATCCTCTCCGCATCGTCCACTCGCCATCGAGAGAGCGAAAGTTTGGTTATCACCAATGCAGTGTAATAACATAGCTTCACATCCAAGGTTTATCCACTATACCTGTTGTTGATTAAATGTTTTTACCTTATTGATATGTGCAATGAGAACAAAATTACTGGCGTCATGTGATTTTGCCTCAAACAAATTTCTCTGTCCGCATTTTCTTACAGTACTCGGTGCAATGCTCGATAACACAAATGAAAGTTGTTGTTTTTCTTCTCATTGCCCGTTGCATCGACAATGTCCAGTTGAGAAGTGCATCGAGTAGTTAAAAACACAGCAACGATTAAAACTGCAACTGTGGCTAACACCTATTGTAACAACAGCAACAAAAAAGGGACTAAACAAAGAGATCCTTCATGAAAAACACTCTGCGGGTAGGTTTGTACGTCTTACATTATTTTCAGTATGCCTTCTGGAAAACGATCGAGACAAATGCGATAAAAAGAGGACATCGAAATTAAAATGAACACTCAGAGAGAGAGAGAGAGAGAGAGAGAGAGAGAGAGAGAGAGAGAGAGAGAGAGAGAGAGAGAGAGAGAGAGAGAGAGAGAGAGAGAGAGAGAGAGAGAGAGAGAGAGAGAGAGAGAGAGAGAGAGAGAGAGAGAGAGAGAGAGAGAGAGAGAGAGAGAGTAGGATGGGATGGGATAAGTGATAAGTGGATAGATCGCTAGTGGACTTGGGAGGAGAGCACATTGACAATGTAACAATACGACGAGGTAGATTGAATGAAAAATTAATTACACGGTCACTAAAAGAAGGACTTGAAGCTTTTGCAACGATACATCCCACGGTGTAGTATTACGAGTTAAAATTAATGTCAGTGACCACAGGAAAGTGCCATGAAAAGTGGTTGAAGAGCCTTGAAGTTGGATCATGATGCATCCAATGCAACAGATGAATTACTATGACAGCATCACAAACAGATTTACAGGTTAGAAAATGCCTGAAGGCGTGGGAATAAAGATTTTAAAAAATAAAAAATGAACACTTGCAACCGGGGCAATAATTCTGAAGAAATGAGTGCAAGTGAAATATACTGTTGAGCAAAAGACAGTCACTTCTGCTGAAAGCTTTGGTTTTTGTGCCTCTGTTGGAGTTGCGTGTTGAATGATTGGAATTGCTTACTTTTCCCAAAAGTCCACTCTTGGTCCCAACACTACAATCCTTGAACATGCACGTTGTATACAAATCATTATTTGTGGTGACTTTGAGGATACGTGGTGCGTGTTGCGTGTGCCGCACAAATCTTCCACCACCGGGACAAACCTTCACAGCATTGGGAATACAAACGTTTCATGAAGCAGATCAGACCATGCAGTCCGGTAGGGTAATAAGGTGGTCAGATGATGCTCTCCAGTGTCTGACATATTCTTGGTTGCTGCTAACACTGGTGCAACGGTAAATGAATCAGAGCGCATCTCGCTTTCTATTCCGATATGTTACAGCTGTGCTGACGGGAAATGACTCGGAGCACAAACACATCATAAAAAAGAAAAACAAAGTGACAGAGATGCATCCAAGTGACAAAACCAGGCATTCATTCTCAGTGCATTAACAAACCCTAACCCTACCCTTTGTGAGTCTGCAGTTTATATCCAGAACGAGGCGACTGACTTCTCCATCCTCGGATCGCCACCTTGACCGAAGCTGGCTGAGCAATTCATCACATCTGGTTTCTTTATTGTAAGGATTCGTGACAAAGCCAACAGTGCGACTCGTTTCAGCACAAGTACTCCTTGGCAGTCGTTCACGTGTCGTTTTTCATCCTCTCAGTTTTCCTTTTCTTAATCTCAGTTCCCACTTCTGTCGCTTACTAATTGACACCAAGCTCACGATTGTCCTCCATGAACCGCACGAAACGTTGGCTCAGTCCAACTTCGGGATTGATCAATGCTTTGTCAACCATGGTCTTATCATCCTCACTTCTCCCACCACCTCCCATGACCACAGTTCCCACAGATTCTTCCACCTGTTCTTGTGCCCCATTTGTCGGTGACACCGTAGAACTTGATTCAGCCAAAGGAGCTCCCGCTCAGGTTCTCCTGCTCTTGTTCCGGTCACAGCCACCGATTCGGCAGCAAGCCGACCTAGCAAAGCGGCCGGTGCCAGTGAGGCCTTGTTGTCAATCACACTGAGCCCAGCCGCTAATCCTACGTACGTAGGGCCACCACTGTTCGAGGAAAGGCTCATAGGAACTGCACCAAATGCTCCATTTTGAATGACAGAGATCTCCTTGGGCTTAAGTGCCAAACCACTCTGTGCAAGTACAGCTGCGTACTGACTCCAAAAGCTAGTGTCATGCGTGGGGATTGCTGTGGTGCTTGAAATGGTTGGAGCAAGTGGAGCCCTGACAGGTAATTCTTTTCCAAATAGGTCAGGGAACTTGGAAGCCTCCGGGCTCAGAAAGGCAATGGCGGCTGGTGTATCAATGGTGAGACGTCGGCCACGCCGTTGTGGTGCATTGTTCCACATGTGTGTGCCCATATGGACCTGGGATGCACAAATGTAACACTTAAGTAAATGCCATTTTCAGCACATACAAATTTACACTTAACTTTTGTTTTTTAACATTATTTCAACATAACTTTACATTTGAGCACAATGACGTATGATGTGTATGGGTTCGCATACAATTGAAATCTGCAGGGAATGAGAAGAGAGGGAGAGGTGTCCATTTATGCTTATCGAACCACACTGGTAGCAGTTAATAATATGAGTGCAATAGTTGCCTGTGCAAAGTTTGCCAACCTATGCTTGTTTGTGCATGCTTTGTCCTTTTTAAATGCTGGGCATCAACCAAGGAACCAGCACGTACCATTTTAAAAGTTTTTCGTATGACTCGGCTGAGGTCAGATTCAAACCACCAACCTCACAGATTCAGAACGGACGCTCGAACCATAACGTCACCGAGTCTGGTTATGACGATAACTTTTGAAGATGCCTCTGCATACCATGCCATGAAATTATTGCCATTCGAGATACATGAGTCCAGGGGATAGAAACTCACAATAGAGTTAGTTAACGAACAACTCATTCACTTTCGATTAATTCATTTTCTTCATTCTGTGGATCGTCTGCTGAACCACAAATTGCTTGCTCATGGGTTCTCTTTTCAACATAATCTTCTGTCAAAATTTCATGAAAACTACCATCTGATGCACACTGTTCTAAAACTACCACCCATTTGTCAGGCCTACCTCAACTCCTTTTTGTAAATTGAAGATCCTAGTCTTTCAAAAATATTCAGCTTTGAGCCCGTTGCCCTCATCAAAACTCTCTGTACGTCTCGTCTGAAATGAGAGTGAGGGCTTACTTTCGGTACCACGTTGCTTTATCAAGTCCATTTTAGATCTTTAATCGCCAGCAGTATGTTACCCAAGAGTACTCACGAGCAGGTTGAACTCAGAGGTGAGCACATTACTTTGATCCTCATTATCTCGCATTTGTGTAAATATATTGAATACTGCAGTAGGTTTGGTGATACTAGTTTGGTAGACCTAACAACCCTTTCTGATGTTAGTGTTACGCTTTGCGTATTTAACTGTAAGCCACATGAATTTAAAATTGTTGTTGTGATCATAGCATATCAAACAAGCAAAGCTCCAATAACTAGAGACATATATTTTGTGTGATATATCACAAGATCTCTTTCTTATTTAATATTCCTCTTCTTCTGCTTATTCTTATTCTTCTTTTTTAATGGCCACAATTATTCCCAAATTATTGTAGGGTTGGCCAGGGAAGCTTGGCCCAAGTCTTTCACAAACAGAATGGCCAGTCCTGAAGTTCAACTAAGGTGAGGGCAGGAATTTGGATATTGGTCATGGTGCCGGCAATACCTCTCATACTCTTTGCAAAGGACACCGTGGGATCTTTAACATCCACCAACCAATGCCAGCAGCCGGGACGCCCGTTTAACGTCCATTTGAGGGACGGCACACACTAAGATGAATCACCCTGCCTGTGGAACACCGGGGTGACAGTTTATAGCTGGGCCGAGATTCTAACCCAGGCTAGGCAGCTTAGAGATGAGTGTACGTACCTCTCTGCCATCCTGCCAGCTCCTATTACAAGACTTCTATCATTACATAATATGACAAACACCTCATTATTGGTTTACTGCCTGCAAACCTTAAGGTTCCCTTTTGTGGTGAAGGCACGGCCACAGATGCTGCACCCAAAGGGCTTTTCACCAGTATGAGTGCGCTCATGAATCTGCAGTGCGCTCGATGAAGAAAATGGCTTTCCACATGTGAGACAAAGGTGTTGCTTGGCTGTACGTCGTGCTGGTGCGATAGATGCAGTGGTGCTGGCTATGGCCGTGATGACATTTGTAGGAAGGTTCTGAATGTGTCGTGGAGCATCATTCTGATTCTCCTGCATTTCGTTGGTTATTCGAGCGGTGGCGTTGTCGGGCATAGCGAATGCCTGTGTGGGATTGAGCTTGAAACCTGTAAAAAAAATATATATATCTATAAAATAAAGAAGATGCAACTTGCAGCTGGAAGCTAAATGCAAGTGAAAATGAATATTGTCCCATTTTTAAACACTAAAACAAAAGTAGGTTCACCCAGAAAAATAGCTTTAAATTTATTTTCAATTTAAAACAAGAGGTTCAATGCAACATCTTCAATTACACTCAAAATTGAGATCCATTCTATCTTGAATTTTCATAACCGTCAAATTTGTTGCACACTAATAACCAATCACAGATATAATGACATGGAATATAATATGTACTTCACCAATAATGCACAAACCTGCAGCTCTTCCAACCATGTTTTCTCCATTGTCTTCATTTGAAAATACAGTCTTGCAAAAAGTTCCAGGAATGAAACTGAGCCCACTTTCACTCGTGGGACCTGGTGAGCACTGGCGATTGCTCTCTGGCCTCCCTGGCATGTTGTCATATTGGTTTGGAGAGGGTAGCTGTCGACGATCACTCCAATGGTCTAAGGGTGATGATGGAAGCAGGGATGCAGCTGAACCAGAGCTGCAAGGGCTCTCTGAGAGGCGGGAGATTTCACAGAGTCCATCACCTTCCTGCTGTTTGACGCTACACTCTGCCAGCGTAGTATCACATTTCAGTGGAGACTGCATCATTTGAGGTGAAGGTTCCTTTGGAGGGGACTGTGGAGGTTTCGAAGTGTGAATGGCAAAAGATAGCCTTCCACTCTCCGAAATAATAGAAACTGGTTCTGACTCGTACTCATTGCAGAGTATTCCTTCGGTTTCCATAGATCCAGGAGCTGAAATCTTACCCATCACGTGCATCCGCACGTGATGCTGGAGTAGCAGGGCATTAGAGAAACCTTTCTGGCAAATTGGGCACGAGGCAAGAGGCCCAAACGTCTCTGGTTTGGCGCGGTGGACATCATAGTGTGTTTTCAGGTTACCTTTGGTCGTGAAAGCACGACCACAAACCTTGCAAAGGTATGGCCGTTCGCCCGTATGCATGCGATGGTGCATACGCAGCGCATTTGGGCAACTGAGTACTCGTTGACACACAGTACACTGGCTACCCTCACCACCCATTTTCTGGTTAATTGTCTCCACAAGCCGCTGCAACTTGGATGTTTCAGAAGGCCCACTGCTTCCAATGCTATTTCCATTTTTCCCACCACTTTCGGAATCCTTTTCCAAGAAACCATCGGCACCGATAAATGGGAATCGAGACCGGGTTACATCACTTTCTTCGGTACAACTGAAGGACAGGCGACATATTGAATCAACTGAGGCAGTCGATGGTGCACGGCTCGAGGCAACTTCTTCATCTACAAATGACAAACCACCTACATTCTCAGATTCTCTGACAGTAGCAGGCTGCTGTGTTATTGTTGGAAATGACAGTGTGGGTGTCATCTGCAGAGCATTAGGACTGTCTTGGTTGGTCTCTTCAGTGGAATTGGAAGCAATGACAGAGGGTGAAGCAGCAGGAGTCGTCGTCTCGCTCTTGGATACGAATCCAAAGCTGGAACAACCTTTATTAGACTGGTTATTACCAGCCATGTCACGGAATGTAAGCAATGATGGAATAGGGCTGAAAGCAGGTGGTTTGCAGTCATCTAGCCATGAGGAGCCTGTTGAAAGTGTGGTTGGTGTGGTGTCAGAAGCGGAAGTTTCTGGCATCATTGACATTCCATATGGAATTCCAGAGCTTGTTGGGATGTGATCAAGGTGTTCAGGGACAGGGAAAGGGTTCATTTGTATGTATGGGTATCGGTCTTTGTGCCTGTGAAAGTGGACCTTCAAGTTCCCTTTGGTTGAAAACCTGTTTCCACAAATGTTGCATTTGAAGGGTCTCTCACCTGTATGTGATCGCAGGTGAATCTGTAAGGCACTGTCACTACCAAACACCTTGGAACAGAAGCGACACTTGTGCTTAAAGAAGCCATCATCTGCACCACATTTGCTCTCTGGTCGTGATATTGCAGCTTTCATTTTTGTCCCTGGTTTCCCCAGTGGACTTTGCACCATAGCCACAGCTGCCATGCTGGTCAATGGGTTAGGAAATGTGGTGTCAGAAGGCTGCAGTGACTGAGGAATCCTTGACCCAAATAGAAAGTTTGGTGTAACACCAATAAGCCCTGTGCTTTGGCCTTGTTCCTTTGTTGAAGAAAAGCCGCATGAAGGACTTGTTGACTGAGGCAACACATTTCCATTATTATCTGCTACTGCGCTGTTTTCACGATCTATAACATTTGGTATCCTGACTGCCAAGTGATCAGGGCCATCTGGAGCTTGGTATGTATTCTTGCTACTGTCTGCTGTGGACATTGACAGTTCATCCTTCAGTGGTCCAAGATGGCTGATGAGAGTTGTTGAATGATTATTTGCCCGATTTTCCGGCACACTCTCGGCTAATTGCCCAGTCTTTGTGCCAGGAGTGTGTGCAAGCAGCAATGGTTCAGTCTGCAAAGGCCCAAATATGGCGGCTGGAGCGAGGAGAGTTAATTGGTTGCGGAGCTGCTCGAGAAGCTGAAGCTGCTGCAGCTGCTGATGTTGCAAGGCTGACAGCTGTTCAAGAATGAGAGGGAAACCTGTCACAGCCCTGTCAACATTCCTGCTGTCTTCTGCAGTTCGTGTTACCTGTGCCATTGCCACTTTAGTGCCTTCTAAAACTTCAAGGGTGACTTCATTTCCTGCTTGCTGTTTCACAGTTTCTGCATCCGTTTCCATATCTTTTGGCCCTTCTTCTTCTTCTTCTTTTTCATAAACTGTCATATCCATTCTCTCAAAGCTTGGTTCTGTTCTGTTGCAAGAAGTATCCTCCACCTCCAAGCTTGTTCCATTGCCAGGACTATTTGGCCTGGAGTGGACTTGTGCTCCGGGTGAGGCCGAGTCTTCAGGCATCATTAGCACCCGTTGCTGTGTCTGTGAGCATCCCACCTGGTGGCGCAGCAGCGACTGGGAACTGGGAAACTCGGCACAGCACAGGATGCAGATACATGGTGTAGAGAGGCAAGGAGGTTCATCCTGAAAGCTACCTGTGTAGGGGTAAGAATGTTAACAAGGGTAAAATTATGCAAGTGTGCATTGTATATAAAACAGAGGCTGTTAAAAACATTCCACACACTCTTTGCTTTTACAGAGATTGTTGTGATTGAGTTTTTTTAAACGTGAAATTAAAACTCAAAGATGTGCATGCTTGCAAATAGGTAAATCAGTGTTTCTGATGTACATATATTTTTTGGTCCTCTTTCTTAAAATCTGATATTATATTATCAGCTGCATAAAGAACAAGAGCATATCATACTCCTTTTCCACTAACTTGCCCCGGAAGTTAATATATACCGTAGTACATCGATTAAGGGTAACCGAGACAAACGATAACTTGTAAGGAGCTTCTATATCATCGCGAGCAGGCAGTGCTCCATCTCCTTCTATCTGGTGTTGCTCCTCTTGCCCTTTGGCGCTCACCTTCCCCACTGGGTTGCACATACTCATTGTGTAGCCCATTCCTTCTTCTACCCTCTCCAATTGTTCATTATTAATTCCTCTTTTATATCGATGGAACCACCTCCCTGTGTCTGCCCTGTCTCACTCTTCTCTTCAGTCTCAAGACTGCAACCTATCACCATCTCATTCCGTCTCCCTTGATGGTCTCTTTTACTTTCGCTTACTTTACACGGCTCGCTGCCTGTGGCTCTGCTTTTTGATACTGATGATGTTTGCCTGTATGTTTGTGCATTGTATACCAGCACCCTTCTACCCTGTTGGTCGGTTTGTCAACCCTTCCATAAGCAGTGACTGACACATAAAAAGTAAGAGGGAAATATATCCAAAGAGGTTCCCAGAAATCTACCAACAGGATCTCTAGCACAACATGCATCACATTTGCAATGGGTGGTGTTGGTGTATTAGCAGAATGTAGTTATCTCAAAGATGACCTGCATATATGTGCTGTGAGGCCCGATAATCATGAACGATGTAGCAACTTGCTCATTGCGTTAGAAACCTGCCCCCCCTCCCCCCGCATCCCTTTCCCCTCCCCATCTGCATAAAATTATACATTCTAGAAAATAACAAGCTTATCGTCACACTTTCCAAAATAACAGACGATGCCATGATTTTCGAATAAGTCAATAAATGTTAGACAAACATGCAAACTGTAATCGAATGATCAACAAGTTTATGAATGTCTTATGAGCTGTGAGATCTGTTCGGCAAATTAATCCTACTGGCAAGTTTGTTTCCACTCAAACACCACATGTTTCATGCAATGGAAGTTAACCTTGGTGACAAGGCCTGAGTTTATACCAGGCATCCAGGACCAGTGCAGCAACTCAGTGTTACATATACGGTTTAGGACTTCAAAGCATCACGTGTACAAGCCTCCGAGTTCCAAAGTCGGTACGGCCTGCAACCTGCTCCAAATTTTCTTCTTCCAGATGCACTAAATAAATCGAATTCTGTCGGACTCAAAATAAAATTTCTGCCAAACCATGTCATCATATTCATAAAATCATAAAATCATAAAATTACGGATCTTAAGATCACCATCACTGAATTGAATCAACTGAATATGCTCAGAGAAAGTTAGGTTATGATTCCTCTTTTACCCTTATGCCTTCCTTGTGCTTCACAACAACTTAGCACTGGACCAAAACAAAAACCTCCATGTATTGTCACTTTGAAACTGGACACTATGCTTATGCCTTCCTCAACTCCTGGAGGGCTCCCCCAGGCTTTTGGCTTCTTAAGAGATGAGATGACAGATAGTGCAAGAGATTCTACATGCAGGAATCCACCTGGAATGTGTCAAAGGGTTGCACACATCCCCCACACCCTCCTTTCTCTCATTCCCTTATTACTGCCCCCTCCTCTATTGCCTTTCTTCTTCCTTACTGATCCACCTCACTCTCTCACCCATTTTCTTCCCATGCCTTCCTTGTGCTTATTTCCTCTTGTGCTGCCTCTATCATGCCCTTCATGCAACTTGTTTTGCCACACACATTATCTTTACAATATTGGGGATTAGAGTCTTACAACAACAGCCTAATTAAATTTAAAAATACAATTTCAGGTATTGTTTTGAAGTGTGCAAGAAATTGTCAAAGCATAGGACAATACATCTCCTTTATTGCATCGGTAATTACAACGGCACTCGGTAGAGCACATACCTCCGCCAGGGTGAACAGTGTACGTTTTGTATTCACTGATAGGCCGGATCTGCACCTGGACCTGAACCAAAATCTAATCAGCTTGTTCTTGTCATCTACCCAACTCATCCACCTAGTTCTGTCATAATCCATCCACAACTTTGTGTTTGAAATATCATGCTGTATGTCATTTTTGGCCCGATCTCTCAACGGTGAAGAATCGCTCGAAAAGATAAAATTCTCATATCCGCATCCAGATTTGGATCTTCACCAAATCAAATCAATTAGTCCTTGTCACACACCCAACCTGTCCACCAAGTTTCGTCAAAATCTGTCCATAACTTTTTGAAATGTCATGCTATATGTAGTTTTTGGCTGTATCATTTAATGGTGAACAATGACTTCAAAATTCTCGGATCCGGATCTTCAACAAAATCTAAACAATTAGTCCTTGTCACACACCCAACCGTCCTGTCCACCAAGTTTTGTCCTAATCCATCCACAACTTTTTGAGATGTCATGCTCATAAACAGACAGACAGAGGTGAAAATATAACCTCCGTCCACCTTTGGTGACAGAGGTAATTCTACATCTGCATGTCACAGTCAATTGTTGTTGTTCAAAGGACTTAGGAGTATATTTTTTGAAGAATTTCTCAAAAAAGACAGCTCAGTACCAAACAGCATTACTCACTACCAAGAAGGCAAATACAATCCTCGCACGATGTACAAGTCAAAATAGGGAGCACTGGCACTGTAAAAAAGTCTAATCAGATTGCACGTACATAGATTACTGTGCTTGGTTCTGGTTGTGTTTTCATAGAAAGGATGTAAGTGCAGTTGAAAGAATTCAGTGGTGAGTGACGAGGATGCTTCCAGGGTCTAAAGGGTTTTGTTATGAGGAAAAAGACATGCTTATTAACGCTGGAAGGCTTTTATTGTTGGGGAAGAGAAGATTGCGTAGGGATGTGATGAAACTCAGCCCGGTATTGGCCCAGCTGCGTGCTGACACCACTGACGAAGTACCACTTTCGACCCAATACCCCTGGCTCTCAGGGAAGTATAAAAAAAGTTTAAGGCATTAACAGAAAGACCAAAAAATACACGCCATTTCAAACTAATAGGTTTTGGAGGGTTTTCCTGGGAGTATGTATCATAAAAGTGAGGAAAGATTATTTGAAAAGATAATTTGATAAGTTCTAAGAGGCCAGAAAATATTTATAAACAGACACCTGTGGTGAGTTTTCAGGTGAGACGGGTATATATTTATGTACCGTATCTATGTTGGGTTTGTACTTCCACCCTTAGCCCCACTTTTCCTCCTCACTTGTGCACACGTTTTGTTCTCCTTCTAATGTGTCTGGTCCTCCAATCCCCTTTCACCTTGTCTCTCACCTCTTCCTCTTCGTTTCATCCGCATGTCTTTCCTCCAAAAGTCGTGAAATATAATAACGTAAGCAAAAGACGACTTAGCACTTCCACTTATGTGCTTATACAATGAGGGCTTTGGAAGCTTCTGATAATTTAAGTGATCGATCTGATTGATACAGATGCCACGTGGGTTGTGCATCACCTGACGGACCTTTCTATCAGCTAGTAAATTTTTTTCTCACCCCATATGGCAATGGTTTATAAGAGTTGAATGATTTGAAGTTTTGAGTGTATCTTTTGTTTATTTTTGTTCTTACTGATGCTGTGAGATGAGGTAATGCTCAATTTTCAAAGTTTACTCTGTGTTGTTGTATTTTACATGTGCACAAGTTGAATGAACTTTGTCCATGCGTTTATTTTTCAATCTCCACTGGCGTATCTGCCATTCGTGTTGGGTAGCAGTGCAATGCCGGCTGGTAGGCCAAAATTTTATTTTACCACATCCATAATTCCTTGTATTTTCTTGAGGTGAGGACGATGGACAAACCATTATTGTCGATGGAATTTGAACCATGTATACAAAAGGGAGATGTTTGTCTGTCTGTCTGTCTGTGTGTTTGTGTCACCATTTTTCTCACAGATGGCTAAACAGATCTTTGTAAAATTTCTAGAGGTTCATCAGTGAGTGCCAGGGAGTGTTTTAGGGAAGAAAAGTGAAAATTTTGAAAAATAAATTTGGATTTCTTTATATATAGATTTTTTTAAATCACTCAATAGTGCATCAGCCTTTGTAACTATGTGAAAGGTAATATTAAATTATCCCTCACCCCATTCCTTAGTGGGTGTAGGGAAATGTTTAGGCCCCACACAAAAAAAAATAGAAAAAATATTTGATTTCTTCAAAATGCCAACAGGATTAGAACAGCAGCGGGTGATGCCGGGTACCCCTGCTAGTTTAATATAAATGGTCAGAGCAAAGCGCTCAAAGCAGGCTAACACAAGTATTCTTTGGACATTCTCACCCTTTAAATGTCCTGGATGCTTTATTCAGGGCATACCTCGTGACATCTGTGACATTGCTTGCAATCAGCAAATTGAGCAAAGATGAAATACACTTTGCATGATCAACCATGACTGGTCCTTCACATGGACAGATACTACAGTGCTTACGGTCCTTCTCTATTCACATTTGCAGTTTGTGGATTCCACACATAAGGCTGTTAAAAACAACAAACGCCTTCAGCACTTTGCTAATGCAATGTTGTGCAGCGGTTGATTCTTTTTTTAATACAGATTGAAACTTATTGGAGAGTGAAAGGGCAGAGAATGGAAAGTTAATTATTGACAGTGGAGAACATACAAACAAAAACGTGACGTACAAATCTAAAAGATCACTGAGAGTAGCAGTTCATATCAAAAGACATGGATAGCGATCAGTTAAATAAAATTACAAAACTGAAAAGAAAGTGAATTGAAAAAATACATTACAAGTAGGTACCATGACATGGCATGTTGGCTGCCCACTTGCTGGAAGGAATAGATATAAGGGCAGTGTGGGATGAACTTGGAGACAATTTCACAGGTAAGAGAGGAAAAAGGAGTAGAGGTGAGTGGATAGCTTGGTCTGTCGATGTTAATAAGTAGTGGATTAATTGTGATGAAATGAATATGGCAGTTTGGGGCTAAGAGCTCCAAGGGAACCCAACAGCTTGGTTATGCAACACTTTATGAGAGGTAGGAATAAAAAACAAGGAACGAGAGGCTGATAACATATCTGCTGTAAGAAAAGAACAGCACATGTCTCAACGTCCTGCTCACGAATGCAAAGAGTGCTTGGAGCTTGAGCCTCAAGATAATCTAGAAGCAAAAGGTTGGATGCAGTGACCCCAGCAAAAAAAAAAGAGTAAGAAGCACCCTACCCAATCAAATGGTTGACATTTCCCATATGACAGAAAGGATGATGCCATAATTATTTGGAATCAACAGCATGATGATATCATCCTGTACAATCAAAAGTACCAACACAATTTACAATCCGAAGCTATATCAAGACATTATGGAATCAAAACAATGATACCATGATCTCGTAAGATGAATAGGATTATAGCTGAGAATATAATCCGTCAAATAGGGCTATGCCCTGACTATCTGATTGATATGACAATATTGTGATTCTTTATTATTGAGATAATGACACTATAGTCCTTTACGAATGAGAGGATGATGCCACGATCCCATATCATCAAAATGATGAAGTAAAAATCCTGTAAGATGACTATGATGATGCCATTATTTTTTTTGATTGAAATGATGACACATTAATCCTGTATGAATCAAGGGTGATATCCCACAATCATACAATATAACATGCATATTTACCATCTGATCTTGTTGATATGCATTTGATGTACGATAACATAATTTTTTTTAAACGACAAAGAAGAAACACTGAACTTTTGGAAACGAAGTGGAGCTTACTCATTTATTTTTTTTGATGCTGATAAAGGTTTGCACAGTGATCTTGTGACCACCCACGATGCCCAAGCCAAGGAGCCAAACCTGCGGCTCGACAGACGAAGCATGATTATCCTGAAAACCGCACGCGTTTGTCACCCCTAATGCTCTCAGGCCAAGCAGATTTTCTGTGCCTGAGGAATCAAATATGGTGCACTGTAGTATCCCAGCACCATGCAGAATTCTAATATGCCTAATTCTCCTTGAACCTACAAACGGAAGTATCTGATGAAGACCTTATAGCAATCCTTTACGAAAAGGCCTTATTTACTAATATTTCTGCGTAGAAGTAACAGCACCAGCGCTGTGCTAAGCCAGTAAAGTCTGGGGGCTGTACCCTCATCTTTTGCTTTCCTCAAATATATTATTTAGCACCCCATGCCCCCATCATACTGCCCTGTCCTCCACAGATGTATATAGCCCCCAATCTGTGAGATTTTGATGATAAGTGAGATAGTATGAGATCATGAAACGAATAGCATCCAGTAAGGGTTTCCAAAACAAGTAAAATAATGCACGTCCACTCGTGATGACCATTGTGTAATATTTTGTTTTAACAAATATAAAGTATTGTGGAGAGTGGATGGGGGTAGCTTGTGGTAGTTATAAAAAGTCAAAATAAAGGAAAGCAATTTGTGCCAAACATTTCCTCATTGTGTTTACATCTGAGTAGATCTGTGCGCCCTCCACAAAAGGCTCTCAAATACTAGGACGAGGTCGCCTTATCCCCTGGTTAGTCTTCATTTGCTGTAATCTTTTGTTATAATATTTGTACAAAATAAAAATCGTTTGTGTAAAAATTCATTTATATTTCTTACTTTAGTTGTTTCTGATGGGAGGTGGTTTGCATTGCAGCCATAATACATCATGTTGGTCCCTTTAAACAAACCATATTTTGCCTTCCTAAATTTACTATGAACACGTAAACAAGTCGTTCATGGAAAATAAACGAAAAGCTTTTGACCCTGACGTGAAAATAATATATATTTTTTTGGTCAGTACATGTGAGGATTGTGATCAAATCTTAAATGTACATTTGTGCATGTGAAGGGTGGATTGATCAGCAATTTAATAATACAGTAATTCCCCGTTTCTCGCGGGGGTTACGTTCCAAACCTCCCCGCGCTAAGTGAAAATCCACGATGAATGGACGCCTCCCCAAAAAATCGACTCGTTTTGTCTGGTCGGTTTGGCATTGATTGGGTTTGAGGTTCCGGAGATCGACTCGTCTGGTCTGGTAGGTTTTGAGGTGCTGGGTACGAGCAGTGCTCGTCCAAAGGCGGCAAACCTTTTTCCTTCCCTTCATATATCGTGCACCTTAACCTTCTCCTGGAGCGTCCCAGGACCTTCCTCTGGTGCTTCAGTTCCTTGCCAGAAGCCTTCGAAGGTGCAGGGCATTTGGGCGGCATCGTAGGGCTTGGAGAAAAAACGTAGAAAATATTCGAAGTTCACAAGCGAAACTTTGCCTCGTGCGTTGTGTGACTGGTCGAGCACCACGCGTTATAATTTATTGCTTAAATAATTTATATTTTATATATCATTCCCGCGATGTACTGGGGAATCCGCAGAAAAAAATTAGTTCCGTTCCAAGGGAAAACCCGCGATGAACCGGGGGCGCGATAGGTGAACCGCGATGAAGCGGGGGTTGACTGTACATGTTGAAGTCCTAACCTACCTATAAACTGTCCAATTTGTACTTCACAGGCAGGTTGTTGTTCACCATACCATCACAAAGTGCACCGTCCCTTGGATTGATTTTAGGCCGGGTGTCCCTTCTGCTAACATGATGACGTCAAGACTAAACAGTGTCTTTCATGAAAAGTAGCTGAGTTATCACGAGCACCCTGAATAAATTACCAATTGCCACCCAAATCACCTTCAGTCAAATGTTGCAGCCCTGGCTGGCCTGTTCATGAAAGAGTTGGACCCAAAACGTTTTCTGGCCGACCTCACAAGGTGTGATTAATTGGAGTGGTTAAAGAAGTAGTAGTAGTAGTAGTTGTTGTAGTAGTAGTTGTAGTAGTCGTCATATATTATATTGGACACTTACATGGAGAAACCTTTGATCTTCACAAAAAGTTTTCATCTAAATAACATAGAAATTAAATTTTAAAAAGTCAAGTACCAGGATGATACCAGGAAGTATTATAACAAACAAATAACAATTGGAGGCAGCCCAGAGTTCAATGACAAACAATCTCTTGGAATCTATATATTAATACTGAAGGACCAATTTTGTGCTCCTCCTCGCGGTCGCGTCACGTTTTTCTCGGTACTGTGACTTGGACTGAAAGAGACTTCGTTCCTGTAAGAGTGCATAGCACATAGTGGCAAGAGTCAACTTTCAACTCTGAAGCAGAATAAACACTTTTCGTTGAGACGGGGGCGAGGAGTGAAGAGGCGGGGGCGGGGGATGAAGAAACGGGGGCAGGGAGTGAAGAGGCGGGGGGCAAGGTAAGCAAATTTTTGGGTGGGGGTAAGCAAATTGAAAGCGGGAGGTGGGGGAAATGGGGCGGGGGATTAGTGGGCAGGGGCAGGGGTGAATTAGGCGGGGTTGAGTGTGAGGGGGTGGACAGGGGGCAGAGGCCCAGGGGCAATTGGGGCGGGGAATCAAGAGATGGGTGACGGGGAGTGAAGAGGCGGTGCCGGGGCTGGGTAATTAAATTTTTGGGCGGGGGTAAGCAAATTGAAGGCGGGGGATGGGAGGTGGGGGGGAAATGCGGCAGGGGCGGGGGGTGAGTCGGAGGGGGCAAGCACGCTCTGTCCAGTCCATGTCCCTCGAGTGTGGGTGAGCTGGTGAGGGTGGTTGAATGAACGGAATCCGTCTGTGACGGGGTTTCGGCGAGTAAAGATATTAGAACAGAACAGGCTCTAAAAACACAACTTTGTGCTCAAAACGTGATCATAGTAAATTGGAAGGGATACGTTGGGTTCACTCAAAGTGATTACAACTAAAGGGGGGAAATATATGCAGAGATGATGGGTTTACAATAGGGGAGAGATCCCAATATGACAGGATTAAAGAATCTGAAGCATATATGTAGTTTATTAAAGTATAGTTTAATAAAGTGTGCTTTAACAAAGTATGGTATAGCTTGATGCTCCCCCACCCCTCCCCTTCTGTTGAGGGGACTATTAAGGACTGACGGTTTAGTTTTGAATTTAAAACTGCTTCCCCATAGGGTAGCATGTACGAATCGGATTCGGAGTGAGCTAACCGGAGGGGTGCAAAGGTCGCTGCATGTGCGGGCATGCAGGCAGGCCTTCGCCAGGTAGATAGCATGGGTTTTAAATCCTCCCGCCCAGTTTTATGGAGAACCCGGAGGTTAAAAATAAAATGTTGCAGTTTGTATGTGTTTTATCGCCCTTCCCCTCCACTCGCGCTGCCTTCTCTTCCCCTCCCCTCACGCTGCCTTCCCTTCCCCTCACACCGCATTCTCTTCCCCTCACACTGCATTCTCTTCCTATCATGCTGCTTTCCATCCACCTCCCCTCAAATCCACTCCCCTCTCCACCACCCCATGGACATCTCCCAGCGGTCTCTGCATGCTGCATTAACGTTCTGTTTTAACGTACCCCAAAACGTTTAAACCTGTACTACTACCCCCTTCCTTCTGCACAAGTCTCACTACCAAATGCATTTGAGAACCCTTACCCTCATGCTTACCTCCTCCCTATTTCCCTCCCCTAATCTCTCCCCCATCCTCGTTCCCACCCCCCACCCCCCCCCCCCAGAGATAATTTTTTTTTTTGTATACCTTGTTCGAGGCTCGTATGAGAGCTAACGCACAACTCACAGCAAGGAGGCATGAGACAAGAGGGGCGGGAGTGGAAGGGACAAAACAGTGGGGAACAGACACATTAGGTGAACTGTGGAAGGGAGAGGGATGGGGATGGGACGGGGAACATGGCGAAGAGAAGATGGACATTTCAGGGACTTTCAGGAAGGAAAGCAGGAGAAATTAAGGAAGTGGGCTTGGGTGGATTATCGGGGGTAGAAAAGATCGAGGATTTGGATGGGGGAAGATAAGAGGTGGTGGTGAACAGCTGTTTTGAAAGCCTGGAGGGAAGAATGGGAAAGAATAGAGTGAGGAAGTTCATTCCAAAGGCGGGAAAAAAGAGGAATGAAAGAGTGAAGATGAGCAGTGATTCGTGATTTTGGTAGTTTTACCAGAAGGGGGTTGTTGGCGGACCTTGAGCACCCTGTGGAAATGTGGTGGGGACAAATCGCAGAGAGAGCAGGGGGGGCAAGGCTGGAGAGGAGTCGGTAGAAGACAGAAAGACCACCGACCAACCTGCGGTGATTGAGTGAGAGGCCCAAAGACTCAGCTTCATTGCGGGAGATGCCGATGATCTTAAATGCCCTGGTTTCGACAGCGTGGTTTCGAAATTACAAATTCCCACCCAAATCACCTTTAGTCAAATGTCGCAGGCCTGGCCAGCCCGTTCATGAAAGAGTTGGACCCAAAACGTTTTCTGGCCGACCTCACAAGTCAATGTAAAGGAAATCCTCCTTGCTCCCAACAACCCCTCCCCTCCCCCCCCGGAGTGGAAAGCAATGTTTGGTGAGGCATCACTCTCCCCACCTCCCCCCATCCTCACACTTCCCCCCTTCCTTACCTCTCCTAGCTCCCCCACCCATCCTCCCTCCTCATTCCCCCTTGCTCCTTCTCCCTCCCCTCTCTCCCATCCGCCACCCCTCCATTCTCTCTCCCTCCTCTATCCTTCCCCTCATTCTTTCTCACCCCCTTCATATTCCAATCAGCGAAGTGATGGGTTATATTTGCTAGTTAAATAAAGTAAAGTATAGTTTAAAAATAGTATGGTTTAATAAAGTATATTATTAAGTGTAAAGTATCATTGAATAGAGTAAATTATAGTTTAATGAAGTATGTGCAATAAAGCATTGTTTAATAAAGTGTCATTTGGTAAAGTAAAATTGAAGAAAGTAGAGTTTAATAACATGGTTTCATAAAGTATGGTTGAATAAGGTACAGTTTCATAAAGTATAGTTTAATAAAGTGTAATTTTATAAAGTGTAAGGTGTAATTTAATACCCAAGGTTAAGACAGTAAAGTATATTTTAAGAAAGTATTATGTGTCATTTCTGAAAAATATAAAGTGTAGCTTGATAAAGTATGGATTAATAAAGCAGGATTTAATAAAGTGTAAAGTATGTTTTTTTAAAGGTAGAGTTTAATGCATTATGCTTTTTCATAAAATAAAGCATCGTTTAATTCAGTATAGTTTATAATAAAGTATAATTCAATAAAGTAAGAGAAGAGTATTTATTGTTTAATAACCAGATTCAGTGGTGTAATGTTTTGAGTGTCCGCTCTGAGTTTTGGAAGTTGGTGGTTCAAACCCCAGCTGAATCATCCAAAAATGTTCAAAATGGTATGTACTGTGTCCTTGTTTGATGCTCAGCACTTTGATGCACTTCAAGGATAAAGCACAGACAAACAATGTGGAGAAGGCAATGGCAAACCACCCAGTTTAACCCATGCTGCTTCAACAGCACCACTTCAAGGATAAAGCACAGACAAACAATGTGGAGAAGGCAATGGAAAACCACCCAGTTTAACCCATGCTGCTTCAACAGCACCACTGCTCTCGAAGGGCATGGTATATCAAATCAAAACTTTGATAAACTGTGGTGTAATAAAGTAAAGTATAGTTTCATAAAGTATCATTTAATAAAGTATAGTTTATGAAAAGGTAATTAGAGCCTGGTGTTGGCGCAGTGGTTAGGGCAGTGGCTTGGGATCCAAAAGGTCCTGAGTTCAAGCCCCGTTGGGCCACTGAATTAATACACCAGGGGGTTGACTCAGCCTGTCATCCTTCCGAGGTTGGTGAAATGAGTACCAGTGTACTGGGCCGGTGTATACCCCGGTTAAAATAGGTGTACCATATCCCTGTGTCGCGAGAGTCGACCAGGGTTGCGTCAGGAAGGGCATCTGGCGTAAAACCTGTGCCAAATCACTATGCGGATCATACAGATGATCCGCTGTGGCGACCCCTAACGGGAGCAGCCGAAAGAAGAAGAAGAAGAAGAAGAGTTTATGAAAAGGTAATTCAGTGAAGTACTGTATAATAAAGTGTAGTTTGAAGTGTTGTTTGATGAAGTGTAGTTTAATTGTAAAATATAAAATAGCTTATCAAATTAAAGTGTAGTTTATTAAAATATAGTTTCATAACATATGGATAAAAAACTGTAGTTTAATAAAGTAAAGCATGATTTCATAAATATATTTTGTAATGTATAGTTTTATAAAATATAGTTTCAGAAAGTATAATTTCATAATGTTCATTTTAATAATGTTCAGTTTAATGTGCAGTTTAATAAAGTATAGTTTAATAAAGTACCATTTAATAAAGAATGGTTTAATAAAGTATGGTTTCACAAATTATTGTTTAACAAAGTAAAATGTAGTTTAATAGAGTAAAATATAGTTTAATAAGGTGAAGTTTAATAAAGCATATTATTTAGTGTAAAGCATAGTTTAAAAGAGTAAATTCTAATTTCATAAAGTATTAAATAACAAAGTATGGTTTAGTGATTTCTAAAGTATAATTTAGTAAATAAAATAATCGTTTAATAAAATATGAAGTGTAGTTCAAGCAAGTATAGTTTAATAACATGGTTTCATAAAGTATAGTTGAGTAAAGCATTAGGTATGGCTTAATTAAGTTTGATCTTCGGAGGCATAAAGTATAGGTTAATAAAATATGATTTAATAAAGTGTAATTAAGAAAGTATAGTTTAATAACATGGTTTAAGGTCCTGAGTTCAAGCCCCGTTGGGCCACTGAATTAATACACCAGGGGGTTGACTCAGCCTGTCATCCTTCCGAGGTCGGCGAAATGAGTACCAGTATGCTGGGCCGGTGTATACCCCGGTTAAAATAGGTGTACCATATCCCTGTGTCGTAAGAGGCGACCAGGGTTGCGTCAGGAAGGGCATCCGGCGTAAAACATGTGCCAAATCATGATGCGGATCATACGGATGATCCGCTGTGGCGACCCCTAACAGGAGCAGCCGAAAGAAAAAGAAGAGGAGGAGTTTAATAACATGGTTTCATAAAGTACAGTTTAATAAAGCATGGTTTAATAACGTACAGTTTAATAAAGTGTAGTTTAATAAAATATATTTTAGCACAGTACAGTATATGGTATGGCTCAATGAAGTATCATGTAATAAAAGAAAAATGTATGGCTTAATCAAGTATGGTCTAATAAGGTATAATCTAAAGCTGAAAAGTGTGAATTTATTTTAAACACTAGTTTAAGAAAGTGAAGTTGAGCTTTATAAAATATTAAGTGAAGTTGATAAAAAATATAAGGTGTAGTTTAATAAAGTATAGATTAATATAATATGTTTAAAAAAGTAAAGCTTACTTAATACATTGTAATTTTAATGAAAATTTAGTTTAGTTTAATATTGTATACAGTACAGTTTATAATAAAGTATAATTTAATAAAGTAAAACTACAGCTTATTAAAGTAAACTATAGTTTATTAAGGCGTAGTTTTATAATGCATGCTTTAATAAAGTATAAACCACAGTTTAATAATGTATAGCTTCAGAAAGTATAAAGTATAGTTCAATAAAATAAAAGTATAGCTTTTTAAAGTATCATTTAATAATGTATGATTTAATAAGTTAAAGTACTGTTTAATAAAGAGTGGTATAAAAAGTAAAGTGTAGTTTAATATAGTGATGCTTGATAAAATATAATTTCACGAAAACATAGTTTAAAGTGTTGTTTGATGAAGTGGAACTTCATAAAGTAAAAAATAGTTTATCAAAATATAGTATAGTTGAAGAACACATGGTTTAATAAACTATAGTTTAATAGAGTAAAGTACTGCTTAATAAAGTATGGTTTCATAAAGTACAGTTTAATAAAATGTGGTTAATATAGTATAGTTTAATAAAGTATGGTTTAATAAACTATCAAATATATAAAGAAGAAAGTTACTTTGTGTGTTTGTTTGTTTGTTTATTTCTGCATTCGGACCCTGCAGGAACCAGTGCAACTGATCTTTGCATGGCCTCCTCTTTCATCCAGAGGAAGGTTTGGAGCTATGTTTGGATAAAAAAATATTGAAATAAAAAAATTCAAATCAGAGAATTGGTCTTCAAGCCTTGATTGGGTCTTGTGCTTTTATACTGCCTGCATTTCCCCCCCCCTCCCCCCTCCCAGGAGCGATCAAGTAATATTTATTGTGAGGATCTTATATTGAGGTTGTAGTGATTTGTTGTTCATACAAATTTAGTTATTATAGTGTTTACACATGCACTGTTATTAAAAAGATTGTTTTACACAGGTTAATTATAAGACTTACATGTTCAGGCCTCAAGTGAGTACGATCTTATACACTGCCTGGTATTTTCCCGGAAGCGATCGAGTAATATGTGTTGTGAATATCGCAGGTTGAGGTTGTAATGATTTGTTGTCAACAAGTGTAATTTCATTATTATAGTGTTTACACGTGCACCTGTTATTCAAAAGATTGCTTTACACAAGGTTTATGATAACACTTATGTGTTCAGGCCTTAAGTATGTTCTTATTCACTGCCTGGGATTTTCCTGGGAGTGATCGAGTAATATGTTTTGTGAGATAAGATGTTGAGGTCGTCGTGATTTGTCGTATTAAAAAAATAAAATGAATAAAAAGTTGAAAGAACGGAAAGCAGTTCAAGCACATTTTGCATTCCCCAAGATTTGTAATTCATATGAAACCATGAGGCCAACATTCCTCAATTTGTCATGGATGAAATGTTTAAATACATACTTCATTGAATTTACCTGGGCAATGCCAGGTGCTTCAGCTCGTAGTTTAACAAAATAAGGTACAATTTAAGAAAATAATGCATAATTTCATAAAGTAAAACATCCATTTATAAAGTGTAGTTTAAAAAGAAGTTTAATAATGTGTGATATACATAGTTTAATAAAGTGTAGCTTAATAAAGTGTAGTTTAATAAAGTATCGTTGAAAAAAGTAAAATGTAGTTTAAGAAAGTATGGGTTAATAATTTCTAGTTTAATCAATTAATGTGTAGGTTAACGAAGTAATGGATGGTTTAATAAAGGATAAAGTATAGCTTTATAAGGTGTAGTTTTATAAAGTATGGTTTCCTAAAATATTGTTTAATAATCGAAAGTATTGTTTATAAAGTATTTTGAATTGCTATGCTGTGTGTTAGTAAAGTAAAATGAGTCGTGTACCCCTCTCTACCACCACAATTTTCCCATGTACATCACACCGTTCATAAGTAAAAGTGATGATGTGCAACTGATTTGTCCACTGTGCTCGCGATTTTTCCATTTTAAGTGGTGATCGAGTGTGAACATTTAAGTAAATATGGTATTCGGCATTTCCCGTCCCCTGGCTCTGACGGAATGTCCTGACCCTCAGCTGGAGACCATGGCTCAGCGTCCTTCCCTTGGTCGTATCCCTAATCCCGTGACTAAAGTCGTGCAGTGCCCTCAAAGTTCCTGCCGTGATTCTACGGCCTGTTCATGCCGTGCTCGTCCGGTGCTGCACATACCCCCGGGCTTGGGCCTAATGCGGTGGTCGGACCGGACGGGCCGCTCAGTGGGGTTAAACTCCCTTGGGCCTTGTGAAGATGCTCTCCCCTCCCCCAACTGACCCCACTGGTGCTGCTGGCAATCGTTTACTACGGTCGCGGAGTTTGCGCCGGTCTCTGAGCATGCGCCACATTTCCACGGGAATTTTCGACATTTCCCGGGGTCGATCAATGTACCCTGAGCACACATAGCATGGTGGACGCCAGTCTTTCCGAACAGACAAGACTGTGATCTGGGTTATGCGATGTCTTGTCCCTCTCTAAAAAAAACTGTCTCTACAAGTTGTATGGGCACAGTCTTTTGATGAGTGTGCAGTTATTTAATGAATGTAAATTAATTCAACTCATGCAATATGAGTGCAATGCGCACTCGAGTCTGGAGCTGGGTGCACAAGTGGCCCTGCTTAGCGTGAGATTTCTGGGCACGTGCAAACGCACATCATCACTTCCCTCCGAAACACAAACTGTACCGCCAACTCTATTAAACAATAATAGTTATACCCCACAAGGAAAGTAGTCATCAAACTCGTTATATTAATGTATGTGTAAACTTGGTGCATTTACTCTGACACTACCCATGTATGTATCTAGTTTGTTACATCATGCAAGCCTGTATATTATATGCTGGTGCACATTACAGCGTTGTAAGTTTGTGTTATAGATATTTGAACAAGACAGCATTTATGCTTGTTGTAGACGCTTTATAATCACGATATTGTAAACTGCGGCTTTACATTTGCCGTAAACACGTAATTTGTGTCCTAAGCACTCAAACCTTATATTGTCTCAGAGCTTATCTCAAAAGTGCAGGTGTGGTATCATTGGACAAATGGAGGTGCTCTTGTCTGTGGCTGTCCATAGCATTGTGCGAGACAAGTTAACGGGACTCGTCTGTTTGCAGACTCCTCCCGAACAATTGTACGTAATGAATGCGTTAAAGTCGGAACGCACATCCAGGAAAATTCCCTGCAACTCCATTTCCAAGTCCTTCATATCTCTCTTTCACAAGCTTTGATTTCGTATTACATTCAATAGCCTATTACGATTCTGCAGACAAACTGAACAGGAATATATCCCACTGCACACACAAACTTACAGGAGCCACACGGTGTTTATCTCCGCATCCTTTGAGATCAAAAACATTTTTCCGGCCTTGGAGTGTGCAGACAAGATTTCCTGTGCAGGCCGATATACTTTGTAAGATGTTACGAATTTAATTTGTTCAAAAAATAATTGGACAACTCATGCTCATTTGGACTAAATATCTGCCAAGTCTGAAACGACATTTGTGCAGTTCTCCGATAGTTTACGTAATGACATGTCGAACTACAGCGGGCACTGCTGCTTAATAACATACTCACAAAACATGCATAGACAGACAGAAGGAGGCTGATGGTCGTACAATTGGTATACAAAGAAGAAGCCACCTTCCGCCTTGATGGGATAAACACACATACATAGACAGGAGGAGACTGAGAGTCGTACATTGGGTATACAAAGAGATAGCCACCTTCCGCCTTGATGGGAGAAACATTCAAACACTAGAAAAATAAATGCGTGAATGCTCTCCTTCCAAACATCGCTTGCATGACTTGTGTATGCACTATTTATTTTATATAGTGTATGTATATATATATATATATATATATATATATATATATATATATATATATATGTACATGTCCTTGTCTTTGTCTTTGTCTTCCTCTCCCCCGCCCCTCCACTAACTTCCTCCGCCTCTTTCTCTGTCCAACAACTCTCATTCTTGTGCAACTTTACGGAAATGCGCAGAGCCAGGTTTTCAACTCATCTGCGAGAGGCAGGGATGACGAAAGGTCGCACAAATTGCGGTTTGAAGAATGTGATGAGATCGCCATGGTGGGATCGCCAAATTATTTCTATAGAGACACGTCCAACTCTAAACTATGCAGAAACGCGTATGAGATGAACACATTCACAAAATTGTCGCAGAAGTTGTGAAAAAGCGCGGGAGCAAATCGCGCCTCCATTGTCAAATTGAACAAAGTCTGCCTTGAACGGGCGCCTTCGCGGATCGACCCTGAAACTTTGCTTGGCTTCAGGACATACCTGAGATGGAGCATACGAGGGGGAGGGGGGGAGGAGGAGGCAACAGGGATGTGCACGGTACCCGCACAGCGGTCTCGAGAGGGGAGCGCGGCCGGTATTCGCTCGGAACACGGGGGTCCTGCCAAGCTTTCTTACCGGGGCAGACCGATATGCACGGAGGTCGTGCTCGGCACTCTTACCGGAGGCGGCCGATATGCGCGGGGGTCATGCTGGGCACTCTTACCGGAGGCGTCTGGCGGGGCAGGCGAGTCATCGTGCTCGGAGTTTCGCTGCTGGGGCTTGGACTGCTTGCGCCGAGACATTCTGGCGCGGACATGGGCGGAGGATTAAAGGAAAAGCCCCTTTTCTCTCGGGTTGCAGAATTACGGGAAATTGAGCCTGGGCGGCTCCTCGAGAGGGTCACGATCATTATGATTATCAATAATGCATCGCCATTAA
Source organism: Eptatretus burgeri (assembly GCF_056783735.1). Classification (NCBI taxonomy): domain Eukaryota; kingdom Metazoa; phylum Chordata; class Myxini; order Myxiniformes; family Myxinidae; genus Eptatretus; species Eptatretus burgeri. Next base: position 104,388,340 of record NC_140967.1, on the reverse strand, counting down.
TCATCGCGCTCCCGTCGGCTGATTGGCTCTCGTCCAGGGGGACTCCGGATTATGCTAACTACTCAGCCAATTGCAGCGCGCTTCCGGGCCATAGGGACCCCGCCTCCCAGTCCTCCACGGTGTCGGACGAACACCGGGCCCATCCTAGACCCGCCCTCGTCCTGCCCATTCTCTCACCTGTGGCTGGAGCGGAACGTGGGACGGGCACGGAGGCGCCTCCGGTTCGTGTTCGCTGTCTATTTCTGTCTTTCTCCACTTCTGTCTCTCTCCATCACAGGCTGTCTCATTCCCTTATTTCCTCTCTACCTCTCCTCGTGTCTTGTTCTCCCTCCGTCCTGATACAGGTGTATGTGTGCATGCGTATACTCGTTAATACAGCTATGACCAGTTCCTTTTGCGGGATACAGAGACAGATGTGTATTTTTTTTGAACATATATAAGACGCTATGAAGTAAAGGTTCGATTGTCGAATGAGGCTGACCGATTGTTTAATTGCCTGATAATGACACGCACCATTTGCACAGAGATATAGGGTCCACTGATGCAGAACTTTGGACGCGAGAAGTTACAACTGAGCATAGTACAAAATGTGTGCAAAATCGTTTTGAATTTCGTTTGAGACTTTACGATACCTGTATGTCGTTTCACTTCAGAATTTGACAAAACGCGCACCGATTATGTCTCGTGCGTATCTCACTGGCAGCGAGTTAACTTGTGTTTCTTTTTGAGCACAGAAAACATCACATTGGCCGAGCGCATGGTGAGTTGGGAAGTCCCGCGTGTACGAGTTGCCTCTTCATTGCACATCCTGACTGCCGGCCTGTCCATCAATTGATGTGAAAACTCATAAATGGTCATTCTGTCTGAATTTTGAGATTTTCTCATCGCATCGTCGTCACCATAAGAGTCTAACGTATGACATGTCTCTTGAGATAGTTTGTGATGCAGTGGCATTGTATCACAACAAATTCCATTAAAGCAAAAGCGCTTGGGTATCTTTGTGTCGATGGATGTGACTGACTTGCAACAATATGTACACATAGGTAGTCTTGCGGTAGCTGTAAATGCAATGCGTTGTTTAGATGTAATCCATCACACATAATGAGTGGATCAGCTTTATAAGCAGAACTTGAACCCATGCTATGGGTTCTGGGTTCCCATGCAGTTACTCATAGACCACTATGTTAGGTCTTTTTCAAATCTTGTGTGCTTTGGCTAAAGTTTACAGCAAAGCCAATTTGTACTTGTTCTATGAATTGTATTACACCATGCAGACAGGCAACAGGTATAGCACGTGAGATTGATGACCCGGTGTTCTAATTCACAAGGTTTCATGCAGAACATCAGGCCTGGGACAGAAGATAATCCAACGTGTATGCAAGTATATGGTTGGATAGTTTACTGGAATCATTACAAGGGACATTAAGTTGCTGATTATAAAAAGCCACATTGACAGAGCTTGTCACATCTGCAGTGTTGCTGATATTCAGACTCCTTGGTGTCACAAAGTTCTTTTGAATTTGGGACTATGTGACATTGCTTGTGCTGATGACTGAAGCTTTTGGACTTTGAGCTGAGATATCTGACACTGTCTGCGTAGAATTATATATTCCATAAAAATAATTCTGGACACATTTCAACATTATCATCCATTGATACCGGGAAAACACCATGTCCTTCAAACACATCAAAATCACGGTCTCCTGTATCATACTAAGTGGACTCTCCATCCATCCATTGGGACCATACTCTGTGCAGAGCGTTGGTGCTGCCTAAGCAGTCTCATTGGCTAGTGGACACAATCCTGGACGGGTCACCACTCCGACACAACATACCAGCATGCTGGTACTCATTTTTGCCGATTTCGGAAGGATGACAGGCAGAATCAACCCCACCTGTTATTAATTCAACATCCGAGTGGGATTTGAACTCAGGATCCTCGGATCCCAAACCCACCACCCTAACCATTAAGCCAACACCAGGCATAAGTGGACTCTCGTTACCACCAACATAACAATGATCAAAAGGGCATCCTACTTGTGCAATAGCCATGTCGAATTACAAATGCTAATATTAGCAAACAACTGTCTACTACTGTTCTCTGTGTCTTTGATTGAAACTTATTGACAACAATCCAATACAATTTTGTCCAAATGAAAATGCTTACGATCAAGTAGAATATGTGACATTAACAATAAGTTAAAAGCTTATGCTCAAAGGATAGACATTGGAATACAAAGGTACACTATACAAGGAAGCCTAGTGTTGGCTTAATGGTTAGGTGGCTGGCTTAAGATCCTTGGTTACTTGAGTTCAAGCCCCTGCCAGGCTGCTGAATTAACACCAGGTAGGGTTGACTCAGCTTGCCATCCTTCTGAGGTTGGCAAAATGAGTACCAGTGTACTGGGATAATAACCATTCAGGGTAACCTGCATTGCAGTGGAAACCTGTCCAGGACTGTACTCCTTGCCAATGAAACTGCCTTGGAAGCCTTATGTTCATTATGTGCCTTATGGCACAAAAGGAAGGTATCATATTATTACATAAGGAAAATAAAGACAAGTCTGATAGAAGAAAATATAAAAATATTGAAAGTAAATTTATTAAAATTCTACATCATGAGTTAATCTGAGTTGAATCCATCACTCTTACGAAGGGATGAAACTTCAGCCAAAATGAGTCAATAATCCAGAGCAAGATCCTTCATTACAAAGCACCACCCAAAAGGGAAGTGCACATTGCTCACTTGCATTTATGAAAGCTTACTTCAACAGCCATTTTTGAGCAGCGGCTTTTTTTCTCTCTGAACTTAAACTCTCAGCAAGATATAACAGTTGGTGCAAGACGAGTGCAAACAAGCAGGTAGAATGCCAGCCGTAAATAGTGCGATGAAATAAGTTCCTCGAGTGATTTTTGGTGAATGAATTAACGAATAAATAAACATAAGTGGTTTTCCCATGGAGAAAAATCCCAGGAAGAAAGCAAAATAATGAAGGATAAATTTTTAAACAGGAACAACACAACAGTCTTGCAGGCATGCTGTGCCATACATACATAATAAATAAGGGTAAATAGATGAAATGCATTAAATTAGACAAAGAGACCATACATCAGAGTGGGAGCGAGGAAGCAATGTACCACTGAGTACCGACTGCAGTGAAGTGTCCCAATTGTTTATCTCCTCTCCTTGTCACTTCACTGTCTCTTTGATGCAGTTCTATATGTTATTCCAAATAATAGGCAAGGTTTTATATGAGTGGTCAAGGTAATAAGTAGACCTTCATAGCAGGTCAGACTTCATGTACAATATGTCAACATATTCTCTGTGCCATTCGGAGAGAGTGAGCCATTTAAGAGAGATGTTCTGTGACTGGAAATAGTGAAAGGACACTTACAACTGTTCATGTCAAGTTTGAGTGCCCTCTCACAAAGGTTTTCGACCGGGTCGATGGTGTGCCAACAAAGTCATCGTGTGTTGATGGCTTTCCAACAAAGTCATCGTGTGTTGATGGCTTTCCAACAAAGTCATCGTGTGTTGATGGCTTTCCAACAAAGTCATCGTGTGTTGATGGCTTTCCAACAAACTCATCGTACAGATGAAATTCCAACAAACTTCTGTTGATGGAGTTCCAACAAACCTGTCCTGTTGATGGAGTTCCGACAAACCTGTACTGTTGATGGAGTTCCAACAAACCTGTCCTGTTGATGGAGTTCCAACAAACCTGTCCTGTTGATGGAGTTCCAACAAACCTGTCCTGTTGATGGCATTCCAACAAACCTGTCCTGTTGATGGAGTTCCAATAAATTTGTCGTGTCAATGGAGTTCCAACAATCTCATCATGTCGGAGTTCCAACTAACTCGTCATGTCGTTGGAGTTCCAACAAACTCGTCATGTTGTTGGACTTCCAACAAACTCGTCATGTCGTTGGACTTCCAACAGACTCGTCATTTTGATGGAGTTCCAACAAACTCGTCATGTCGATGGAGTTCCAACAAACACGTCATGTCGTTGGAGTTCCAACAAACTTCTTCTGTCGATGGAGTTCCAACAAACTCATCATGCAATTGGAGTTCCAACAAACTCATCATGTCATTGGAGTTCCAACAAACTCGTCATGTCGTTGGACTTCCAACAAACTCGTCATGTCGTTGGACTTTCAACAAACTCGGCATGTCGTTGGACTTTCAACAAACTCGGCATGTCGTTGGACTTCCAACAAACTCGTCATGTAGTTGGACTTCCAACAAACTCATCATGTCGCTGGAGTTCCAACAAACTTCTCCTGTCGATGGAGTTCCAACAAACTTCTCCTGTCAATGGAGTTCCAACAAACTTGTGATGTCGTCGGAGTTCCAAGATAGTCGTCATATCGATGGAGTTCCAACAAACTCGTCATATCAATGGAGTTCCAACAAACTCGTCATATCGATGGAGTTCCAACAAACTCGTCATATCGATGGAGTTCCAACAAACTTGTCATATCGATGGAGGTCCAACAAACTCGTCATTTCAATGGAGTTCCAACAAACTCGTCATTTCAATGGAGTTCCAACAAACTCGTCATTTCGATGGAGTTCCAACAAACTCATCATGTCGTCGGAGTTCCAACAAACTTGTCATGTCGTCAGAGTTCCAACAAACTCGTCATGTCGTCGGAGTTCCAACAAACTCGTCATGTCGTCGGAGTTCCAACAAACTCGTCATGTTGTCGGAGTTCCAACAAACTCGTCATGTCGTCGGAGCTCCAACAAACTCGTCATGTCATCGGAGCTCCAACAAACTCGTCATGTCGTCGGAGTTCCAACAAACTCTTTTGTTATGTCGTTCCAACAAACTCGTTATGTCGTCGGAGTTCCAACAAACTCGTCATGTCGTCGGCGTTCCAACAAACTCGTCATGTCGTCGGAGTTCCAACAAACTCGTCATGTCGTCGGAGTTCCAACAAACTCGTCATGTCGTCGGAGTTCCAACAAACTCGTCATGTCGTCGGAGTTCCAACAAACTCGTCATGTCGTCGGAGTTCCAACAAACTCGTCATGTCGTCGGAATTCCAACAAACTCGTCATGTCGATGGAGTTCCAACAAACTCGTCATATCGATGGAGTTCCAACAAACTCGTCATACGATGGAGTTCCAAAAAACTCGTCATATCGATGGAGTTCCAACAAACTCGTCATATCGATTGAGTTCCAACAAACTCATCATATCGATGGAGATCCAACAAACTCGTCATATCGATGGAGTTCCAACAAACTCTTCATATCGATGGAGTTCCAACAAACTCATCATATCGATGGAGTTCCAACAAACTTCTCCTGTAGATGGAGCCTGAACAAACTTGTCCTGTTGATGGAGTTCCAGCAAATTTGTAGTTCCATCGAGTTCCAACAAACTCGTCATGTCGTCAGAGTTCCAACATTCTCATCACGTCGTCGGAGTTCCAACAAACTCTTCACGTCGTCAAAGTTCCAACATTCTCGTCACGTCGTCGGAGTTCCAACAAACTCGTCACATCGTCGGAGTTCCAACAAACTCATCACGTCGTCGGAGTTCCAATAAGCTCGTCACTTCGTCGGAGTTCCAACAAGCTCGTCACGTCGTGGGAGTTCCAACAAGCTCGTCACGTCGTCAGAGTTCCAACAAGCTCGTCGCGTCGTCGGAGTTCCAACAAGCTCGTCACGTCGATGGAGTTCCAACAAGCTCGTCACGTCGATGGAGTTCCAACAAGCTCGTCACGTCGATGGAGTTCCAACAAGCTCGTCACGTCGATGGAGTTCCAACAAGCTCGTCACATCAATGCAGTTCAAACAAACTCGTCATATTGATGGAGTTCCAACATGATCATCATATCGATGGAGTTCAAACAAACTCGTCATTTCGATGGAGTTCCAACAAACTCGTCATGTCGTTGGAGTTCCAACAAACTCGTCATGTCGTTGGAGTTCCAACAAACTCATCATGTTGTTGAAGTTCCAACAAATTTCTCCTCTCGATGGAGCCTGAGCAAACCTGTACTGTTGATGGAGTTCCAGCAGATTTGTAGTTCAATCGAGATCCAACAAACTCGTCATGTCATTGGAGTTCCAACAAACTTATCATGCAGATGGAGTTCCAATAAACTTCTCCTGTCGATTGAGTTCCAACAAACTCGTCACGTCGTCGGATTTCCAACAGACTCGTCACATCCTCGGACTTCCAACAAACTTATCATGCAGATGGAGTTCCAACAAACATATCATGCAGATGGAGTTCCAACAAACATATCATGCAGATGGAGTTCCAACAAACATATCATGCAGATGGAGTTCCAACAAACATATCATGCAGATGGAGTTCCAACAAACTTATCATGCAGATGGAGTTCCAACAAACTCGTCACGTCATCGGAGTTCCAACAGACTCGTCACATTGTCGGAGTTCCAACAAACTCATCACGTCGTCGGAGTTTCAACAAACTCGTCATGTTGTCGGAGTTCCAACAAACTCGTCACATCGTCGGAGTTCCAACAAGCTCGTCACGTCTTCGGAGTTCCAACAAGCTCGTCACGTCGTCGGAGTTCCAACAAGCTCGTCACGTCGTCGGAGTTCCAACAAGCTCGTCACGTCTTCGGAGTTCCAACAAGCTCGTCACGTCGTCGGAGTTCCAACAAGCTCGTCACGTCGTCGGAGTTCCAACAAGCTCGTCACGTCTTCGGAGTTCCAACAAGCTCGTCACGTCGTCGGAGTTCCAACAAACTTGTCACGTCAATGGAGTTCCAAAAGCTCGTCACGTCATTGGAGTTCCAACAAGCTCGTCACGTCTTCGGAGTTCCAACAAGCTCATCACACCGTCGGAGTTCCAACAAGCTCGTCACGTCGTCGGAGTTCCAACAAGCTCGTCACGTCGTCGGAGTTCCAACAAGCTCGTCACGTCGTCGGAGTTCCAACAAGCTCGTCACGTCGTCGGAGTTCCAACAAGCTCGTCACGTCGTCGGAGTTCCAACAAGCTCGTCACGTCTTCGGAGTTCCAACAAGCTCGTCACGTCTTCGGAGTTCCAACAAGCTCGTCACGTCGTAGGAGTTCCAACAAGCTCGTCACGTCGATGGAGTTCCAACAAGCTCGTCACGTCGATGGAGTTCCAACAAGCTCGTCACGTCGATGGAGTTCCAACAAGCTCGTCACGTCGATGGAGTTCCAACAAGCTCATCACGTCGATGGAGTTCCAACAAGCTCGTCACATCAATGGAGTTCAAACAAACTCGTCACATCGATGGAGTTCAAACAAACTCGTCATATCAATGGAGTTCCAACATGATCATCATATCGATGGAGTTCCAACAAACTCGTCATTTCGATGGAGTTCCAACAAACTCGTCATGTCGTTGGAGTTCCAACAAACTCGTCATGTTGTTGAAGTTCCAACAAATTTCTCCTCTCGATGGAGCCTGAGCAAACCTGTCCTGTTGATGGAGTTCCAGCAGATTTGTAGTTAAATCGAGTTCCAACAAACTCGTCATGTCATTGGAGTTCCAACAAACTTATCATGCAGATGGAGTTCCAATAAACTTCTCCTGTTGATTGAGTTCCAACAAACTCGTCACGTCGTCGGATTTCCAACAGACTCGTCACATCGTCGGACTTCCAACAAACTTATCATGCAGATGGAGTTCCAACAAACATATCATGCAGATGAAATTCCAACAAACATATCATGCAGATGGAGTTCCAACAAACTTATCATGCAGATGGAGTTCCAACTAACTCGTCACGTCGTCGGAGTTCCAACAAGCTCGTCACGTCGTCGGAGTTCCAACAAGCTCGTCACGTCGTCGGAGTTCCAACAAGCTCGTCACGTCGTCGGAGTTCCAACAAGCTCGTCACGTCGTCGGAGTTCCAACAAGCTCGTCACGTCGTCGGAGTTCCAACAAGCTCGTCACTTCGTCGGAGTTCCAACAAGCTCGTCACGTCGTCGGAGTTCCAACAAGCTCGTCACGTCGTCGGAGTTCCAACAAGCTCGTCACGTCATCGGAGTTCCAACAAGCTCGTCACGTCGTCGGAGTTCCAACAAGCTCGTCACGTCGTCGGAGTTCCAACAAGCTCGTCACGTCGTCGGAGTTCCAACAAGCTCGTCACGTCTTCGGAGTTCCAACAAGCTCGTCACATCGTCGGAGTTCCAACAAGCTCGTCACATCGTCGGAGTTCCAACAAACTCTTCACGTTGATGGAGTTCAAACAAACTCATCATATTAATGGAGTTCCAACAAACTTCTCTTGTCGTTGGAGTTCCAACAAACTCGTCATGTCGTTGGAGTTCCAACAAACTCGTCGTGTCGTTGGAGTTCCAACAAACTCGTCATGTCAGAGTTCCAACAAACTCGTCATATCGATGGAGTTCCAACAAACTCGTCATATCGATGGAGTTCCAACAAACTCGTCATATCAATGGAGTTCCAACAAACTCATCATATCAATGGAGTTCCAACAAACTCGTCATATCAATGGAGTTCCAACAAACTCGTCATATCGATTGAATTCCAACAAACTCATCATGCATATGGAGTTCTAACAAACTTCTCCTGTCGATGGAGCCCTAACAAACCTGTCCTGTTGATGGAGTTCCAGCAAATTTGTAGTTCAATCGAATTCCAACAAACTCCTCATGTCATTGGAGTTCCAACAAACTTATCATGTCGATGGAGTTCCAACAAACTTATCATGCA
>NC_140967.1:104352138-104369638 GCF_056783735.1 Eptatretus burgeri | reverse complement strand
CTGTTTACTTCGTCTTGCATGTGGCATCTTAGTCGGAAAAGTTGATGCTCTTCGGCCACACCTATTGGTACAAGCTTTCCAGCTTCTTCAAGCCCACAGTTAAGTAGTCTGGGTGAAACCACACACACACACACACACACACACACACACACACACACACACACACACACACACACACACACACACACACACACACACACGCCGGTGGACTTTCAGAGAGACCCCATGTGTGCATGCACGAGCCAAGTCATCCCACCCCAGTATACAGTTTGTTGAGGCTGACCCAGTCAGATCTCGGTGGGTCAGAGCCGAGTGGCGTCTTTCACATCTTGGTGTTCTTCATACAGTTTGGAAGTTTGATCTTCTTCCACCCGTTGAAGGTCCATGTGCCACGGGTTGTCTTGTCTGCCGGGAAGTCGAATTTGTCGACTCTGATGAAAGGTGTGCGGCTGATGAGGCGTTAGTTCTGCAATCTGCAGCTTCTGGTTGATTTAGTTGTGGAACGGGTGTGGTGCATGTTGAATGGTTGAATGGCTTTCAAGGCAGCTTGTCGAGAAGCAACTTATTGCCTGACATGATGTGGGGGTATCCCAGTCATAATTATGAGCTCGTGCAGAGGAGTAAGACGAAGGCAGCCTGTAATAATCCTCTAAGAGGAGTTGAGCTGTGTGTCTTCTTCACGTGCACACTTCATCCCCAAGCTAAAACACAATATTCTGCTTCGTATAGATTGATAAGCCCTCCTGGTTGGGGATCTTCTCATTTGAAAAATGAATTCCACAAGCCTTTAGCATACGACTTCACCTAATCAAACTATGAGTTTCCTTACAAGCAACTTCAAATCAGGAGGAAGTCATGAGGCCCATCAGGCCTGTGCAATTGTTGCCAACCTCTAGTTGTTTGTCCATGCTATATCCTTTTTGAAAGCTCAGTGTCAAGTGAGGAAGCGGCACGTACCTTCTTTTTTAAGTCTGGTTCAAACTATGGAAGCTAATGATATGTGGAATGAATTTTTTGTCCTGGCCCTATTCTTCTTCTTCATTTTAATTCTGTCTTCACTTACATTCTAACTTCCACATTATGCTTTGGTCTTTGTTTCCAACTTGAGAGCTGTTTTCCTCTTCACTGTTTTCCCCTAACTGGATATCTTGATGCCTCAACGCAAACACTCCCCATTAACTGCTTCGTCGAACAGAGGGAGATGCCATCGAAATCGGTCTGTCAGAGTGTGAGTCCATGCACACATATACTTTAATATACCGTATACATCGTCCATTCTCCGATATACTGAAATCTATGTACCCCAGCAAGACTCTGCATTGTTATCTCCAAGCTTATTGAAGAAGAAAAAAAAAAGGGCGGATATTGTAATCGGCTCCATCTGTCTGTCTGTCTGTCTGTCCATAGGTCCATCATGCTATCTCCTCCTAAACAGTTGGGCAGACATTCACCAAATTTGGTAGTTATGACCACCATATGGTAAGAAGGTGCAAGAGTAGTCTCATTTTTGGCTCTACCCCCTGTGGCGGGGTCAAAAGGTCAAATACCGAAAAATGTAATTCCGGGCACATTTTAAAACATTTTTCAATGAAACTGTATATACAATCAACATTTGGGGACACATGAAATATGTAACGAGTTTTTGGATTTGACCCCTGGTTCATGCCCCAAGACGTGGGGACTCGGGGTCACAGGGGGTGAAAACGAGGAAGAAAACCTCAAAATTTGATGTCGATTCATTCCTGGTGGAACTATTTGCCATTTTTCAACTTTTCTTTAGGTGGGGATTTACGATGGCACGCCATCGTCTTCGCTCGAGTTGTGTTGGCGTTAGTGTTATGTGTTAGCTCTTTTTGATGTGACGCGTGCTCTCTTTGAGTGTCCTTCATGGCCCGATATCGTGTGTATGAAAACTTCAGCAGTGACACCCATGTGATCATGTATCTTGACCTTTTGGCCAAATCGTCATCATTTGCTGGCTTTGATGAACTTTGTTGATTGTATACTTTTTTTTGTACGGAAAAAAAGAAAATTTGGCAACTTTTCTGGGTCAAGACCTCACATTACCTCTTATAGTATTCCTGTTGTTTTTATAAAGTCCAAACAGCAGTTCAACAAACACAACTGTTTCTGAAAACTTTTGCAAACCCACATGACTGATCCACACTCCAGCTCTTTTGCATGATGGTCCCTGATACTGCCCTGCAAACACCCCCTCCCCCAATACTTTCTCATTGCTCCCCACATGGTGTTACCAAAAGCCATCTGGTCTCTGGGGCGGCACGTTGTTTGCTTGGGATTTACTGATCGCTCGGCCATCAGACATTCCATAGGCAGCCAGGTTAACTCCCGGAGCAAGACGTACACTCCACTCGCTGTGCCAATGCAAACCACAGTTCTGATTGTGATCTCGGGTCTCCTCCGCAAAATTGTCATCACAGTTAGAACCCAACATTAGTACCCCAATAATAACCATATCATACACTGAAACTGGTCACGTGTCTCACTCGTATTCTCTATACTCTTTCTCTCAAATCACAACACATGCATAAAATTAATTTTAATATCATTGGCCGACCACACCGAAGATCATATTTGGATCGTTGTAACCTCTGAGAATGATGAAGTAGTCACATTTTGTTTGGGCATCTTTCAGAGCAGACTTTAGAAAAGGTGCCATCTGTTTATTACGTACGCAGGAGGAATACGAGTCAGTACTTACTTGGTGCAAAGTTTCCACCATATTTGCCTACATAACAAATAAATGACTCTACGCATACCGACCAATATCCCACGTCTGTTATTAGGCTGGCAGACTAATTTCGAGATGCTGTCGAGCTGTGCATCAACTATTTGGAGATGCTTGTGGGTTCTTCCTGCTCTCAGACTGATGTGACAATCATCGATATATATGGAAAAGTGTCTTCGAATAACTTATCACAGAGTTGTTGAATTAAAAAATGCTGCTCGACTAGATTGAGCAACAACGCCTCCAATGAGGAAGCTCAATTTCCTTAGTCACACCTTTGTTGCGTGGAGGTGGTAGGTGAGGATCCCAGCAGAGTGCCGACAAGCGTTTCTGAACTTGATGGAATTGTAAGACTGATCGTGGGACACATGAGCTGATATTTTGGATGTAGCTTGCATGTAGCTTGCATGTACCCTGCATGTACCCACACCCTGCTTGCATGTAGCTCTAGTTGTACAAATCACCTGATTCCGTTTGCCACAAGGTTGCCCATCACCGCGTTTTAGAGCAGCCAGTCGTTTATGTCGGGCCAAGGAATTCCATTGACACCTCGCATTACACCACATGTGTGAGGTTATGCAAATCAACGAAGTTGCCTACTTTATGTATCCCAAGTCGAGGCTCGTGGAAGAGCAAGAACATGGAACAGATCAAAACATAACACAACAAAGGGAGCAGAAGAAAGAAATGGGGGAAGCACACCAACAGCAGGCTTTAGGGACAACATAGAGGGAAACTTGGACAAATGAGGAATGTGGGGAGGAATGAGGACAAGGGGAGGACACAGTTGGTGGACAACATGGATACAGCCGCAAACTCTAAGTCACAGAAATGGAAGGAAAAATGGAAACATGGGAAGAGGTGGGTTATTGGGGATAGAAAAGATCATGGTTTTGGATTGGGGATGATCTGAGATGGTGGTGAACAGCTATCTTGAAGACCTGGAGGGAAGAGTCAGATTGAATAAGATGTGGAAGTTTGTTCCACAGGTCAGAGGAAGGAGGAACAAATGGATGGAGGTGAGCAGTGATCCTGAGATACCTCATTGAACACCTCAGTCCATGTGAGCCTGAACCCCTCGTGGGACACGGTTTGCCGGGTGTAACTTCCAACTCCCACAGGGTTGGTGCATTTTATAAACCACCCGAACGTACACAGCTCATGGTGTTGAGAGTTTAGGTTCAAATCTCATTCAGATTTTCAGTTTTGTCCACCGTTTCCTAATGTCATTGTAATTCATGGAAAGGTACGCCGATGTCTCAAAATGTGTGTGTCTTGTATGTGATCGACGATGAAGCTCTTGCACGGGCATTCGATTATCATGGAGTTTGGTAGGAGGCTTCTCGATATGGAGGGATGGCACGTTGTTGTGAAATGGATCATACATCTAAAAGAGAACAGTGCGATCATAAGCTCACCCATTGGACTATGCAACATATATAGTGTATATACCTTGTACACGTGAACACGATACGTACACATGTACAGAGTGAGTCATAAGACCCAGGACACGGTTTGAGCTGCTTATCATTTTTGTCGAATTATTATTTTATCATCTCGAATTTTTGACTGTCTGCTGTGTTTGCTGTTGAGTACACTTCCAGTGTGAATCGTCTTTTGTTCCCCAAAATATGAAGATTTGATTTTGATAGTGCTGGCTTTCCAAAACTCTCCTCAAAGTCTTATTGCACTCGTTTCATCGTCTTGTTTGTGTTTCTCCTCTTGTGGTGCCTCACCACTGCTACCAGACTCTCTTCCACTGTAAATGGAGTAGTGTCTGCCATCTTGGTTTAATGTATTACTTATATTATCTGACAAAAAAGCAGTACAAATACATGGTATAAACTAGAATGGCCACTCGGTAGAACGCATACCTCCACCAGTATGATTAATTTACGTTTTGTATCCCACTGATAGGCCGGATTTGGATTCTGATCTGAACTAAAATTTAATCATCTTGTTCTTGTCATCCACCATGTTTCGCTCAAATCCATCCACAACTTTTTGAGATATCATGTTCACAAACAAACAGACAGACAGACAGACAGAAGTGAAAACATAACCTCCATCCACCTGCGGTGGCAGAGGTAACAAGCCTTGTATTAAGCAGATAAAACTATGCCCTGGGACTTATGACTCATCCTTTGCATAGGCTTGAGCAAGTTGAGAATTTGGAACTTAACCGGAGAACCAGTTCGGAGGTACACGCTCATGTGAAAGGTTCCACTCCCAATTTTTTTTTTTTAAAACAGCCCCAAAAAGGTGAAAGACTCGAACCTGACAGCTCAGTTACACGTGCGATGAGAGTTACAGCCATGTATTGAGAAGTTTCTGCATGCCTAGGATACAACAACTCGTGGGAGGGTTTTTGTAAATATAACTATAATAACGTTATACAGAATCATAAATATTATCACAGTGACGAACAAACACGCACAGCCTCGAGTGCCACACACGGTGAGTTTATCATAAAGACTTAACATTCACAATATGGCGGTTATACTTTTCATCGGCTGTTTAAAGCATGTACGATGCCTTGTATATATACCAATCGTCAATTTAACTTCTTTTAACCCGAGCTCTGCGAATCGTTAAATTGTTTGTAATTATTTTGTCGTTATAGATATATCGTCTTATTCATCATTGTTTACTCTCTTTATACTTCACCCTGCTCTCCTTTCTCTCACTTCCTCCCTTTCTCCACTTCCCACCCATCCATCAACTGAGACCCTTTCCGTGCTCGCATCACTCATCAACCAGCCATCCTTTACCACCACCACCACCACCACCTTCCTGCCCACCCACAGTCCAGCCCAACGCCCCATATTTACTGTTTAAAGTGATAGCCCTCGCGGACTGGCGTTTTCCTTTCGAATTTGTATTCGTCCCGTTTTTATCAGGCCAATCAGGGATCCGAGAGTGCTCGGAAGATGACCCTGCCCATCCTGAGCATCCAATGCGTTCAATGAGCCAGCTAATCCAAGGCTCCTCACGTGGTTTACAAAGTGATCTCATCTAAACTCGAAAACATGGAGTCCGGATATAGAGCAAGCCCATCCCAAGCTCAAAAACGATGATGAGCCAACATTAATCGAGCTCCAAATGTGTATGATATGACCCATCAATTGCTAAGAAAACAGATGATGATGATGTGACCCATCATAACTCAGAAAGGCAGACGATGTGACCCATCCAATGCTCAGAAAACAGATGATGTGACCCATCATATCTCGGAAAGGTAGATGATGATGTGACCCATCATAACCTGGAAAGTCAGAGGATGATGTGACCCATCCATAGTTAAAATTGCAGACGATGTTCCAACAACCCATCCTGCATTGCTCAGAGAGAAGATGCTCAGTTGGTCTATCCAGATGTTTAAATGCACATGATGATTATCTGGCCCATCCGGAGATCCACACGCACACCATGAAAGCGAGTCGATGAAGCGCTCGTGGCGGAGCGGATGGCGCACGTTCTCCCGATGGTAACAAATGGAGTAAGCGGGACAATCCGGCAGTTCGTTAAAATGAACGGCGGAGAATCGCCAATCGACGCGGGGTTCGCCCTCCAATGGGACCGTTGTCCCCATTGAAGGCGCAGAGGCCTTTCCCAGGGACTCCGGCCGCGGTTCCCCGAATCTGCATAGAGCGCTCAAAGGGCGCTTTTCTCTCGAGCCAAATCACTTGACTGTACAATAACGGGCCGCGGCTTTTGTGGACATGCCGGCGCAGCCCCAAAGGCGTTCCAGAAAGACAGGCCGCCTGATTGTCCGCCGTTGTAAATAACTATTGTTTACGAAGCCATTGAGTTTCAGTGGAGCGCGCATAAAGTTTGAAATGGTAAGGATCGGGTTTTTTTTTTTCTTTCTTTTTTTGGCTTTTTTCATCGTTTCAAAGAATCGCGTGCACATCTCGTTTTAATTGGCATCCGAGCTGAAACGTCCTCACTGCGGTTCCTCTCCAGACATGCCCTCCGTGACCAGCACAGCGTCCTCCATGCGAGCTGTCTATGGAGCGAGCAGGAAAATATGAATGAAGGATGACGATGAGCGTACTTCATAAATATAGATAAGGGACCGTGATTAGCGTATTTCGTCATTGATGACGCCATTACACTAATATAGGGGCATCGCCAGCGACGAAAGAAGTTTGGGAGGGCGTGGTTGGGACACGAGGTTGAGGCCACACCAAGGCGTGTGTAGTCACAATGACGTTATTATAGTGTTTCCTACCACCGCTCCCTCCATACCTGATACAGTAAGCGTTTGCCAGAAAGTTGAGGGTTGTGTGAAATGGGAGTAAGATGTGCACAATTTGTTTACAAATTTATTTCTGCACATGTATGAGTCTGATTGGGTCTAGAACATGTGCAGGAATAAACGAACTGCACGAGGTGTGGAAACATCTTTAGATTCAGTCATGAGTTATTGTCAATTAAT
This sequence comes from Eptatretus burgeri, assembly GCF_056783735.1. Taxonomy (NCBI): domain Eukaryota; kingdom Metazoa; phylum Chordata; class Myxini; order Myxiniformes; family Myxinidae; genus Eptatretus; species Eptatretus burgeri. The sequence continues at coordinate 104,362,448 of NC_140967.1, read as the reverse complement.
GATGAGTTTCCAGTTGATCTGCTTCATGATGAGACATCGGAAGTTACTCGAATTAAAAAAGAAAACCAAACTTACACTTTAGAATAACAAATCTATATCATCATTGATAATAAATTTCACACCAAATTATTTCATAAACGACATGTTTTTCCATTCCACATTGTACCAGTGTCTTCGTGACACAGAAACATTCCCAAGAAATTATTCTATGGTATGGTTACAGGTGAAATAATTATGACTGTGAGAGCAACCGCACACAGCACTGAACTTATCAATAGATCAAAACAACGAGTCAGACGTTTACTATCACACCACTGAACTTATCAATAGATTAAAACAACGAGTCAGACGTTTACTATCACACCACTGAACTTATCAATAGATTAAAACAACGAGTCAGACGTTTACGATCACACCACTGAACTTATCAATAGATTTTTAAAAACTAGTCAGACGTTTACTCCCATACCACTGAACTTTTCAATCGATTAAAAAAACTAGTCAGACGTTTACCATCACACCACTGAACTTATCAATAGATTAAAACGAGTCAGACGTTTACTATCACACCACTGAACTTATCAATAGATTAAAACAACGAGTCAGACGTTTACTATCACACCACTGAACTTATCAATAGATTAAAAAAATAAGTCAGACGTTTACTATCACCCCACTGGACTTGTCAATAGATTAAAACGAGTCAGACGTTTACTCACATACCATTGAACTTATCAATAGATTTCAAAAAACTAGGCAGATGTTTACCATCACACCACTGAACTTATCAATAGATTAAAACAACTATTCAGACGTTTACTAACACACCACTTAACTTATAAATAGATTAAAAAAAAAACTAGTCAGACGTTTACTCACATACCACTGAACTTATCAACAGATTTAAAAAAAACTAGTCAGACGTTTACTAACACACCACTGAACGTATCAATAGATTAAAAAAATAAGTCAGACGTTTACTATCACCCCACTGGACTTGTCAATAGATTAAAACGAGTCAGACGTTTACTATCACACCACTGAACTTATCAATTGATTAAAAAAAACTCGTCAGATGTTTAATAACACACCACTGAACTTATCAATAGATTAAAAAAAATAGTCAGACGTTTACTATCACCCTACTGGACTTGTCAATAGATTAAAACGAGTCAGACGTTTACTATCACACCACTGAACTTATCAATTGATAAAAAAAACTCGTCAGATGTTTACTAACACACCACTGAACTTATAAATAGATTTTTTTTAAACGAGTCAGATGTTTACTAACACACCACTGAACATATCAATAGATTTTTCAAAACCAGTCAGATGTTTATGAACACACCACTGAATTTATCAATAGATTAAAAAAACTAGTCGGACGTTTACTATCACACCACTGAACTTATCTATGGATTAAAACTAGTCAGACGTTTACTAATACAGCACTGAACTTATCAATAGACTAAAATAGCTAGTTAGAAATTTACTAATACAGCCCTGAACTTATCAGTGGACTAAAACAGTTAGTTACACTTTCTAATACAGCACTGAACTTCTCAGTGGACTTAAAACAGTAAGTTACAAGCCGGTAGGTGACATTGGTGATCGCTATATAATTGCATACAAGTCATACAGTTTTTGACGGATCGGGCTGAAAATTTTTGACAAAGAGGTTGATTGTAGTGTGCATAAAAGCGCGGAAGCCGATTTTTGATTTTCGAAAAAAAAATATCTAAAAATATTTTTGGGATTTTTTCAAAAATTTCAAAGTTCTGTTGCTAGGCAACAGTGGCGTCCAAAGCAACGGTGCTCAAAAGCATACAACTCGATCCTGGTTTGAATAGTAAATTTGAATAGTAAGAATATTATGAATGAGATATTTATTTAAATACTGACCTTTATTAAAATAGAAGGATTAAGCATTATCTATCTATAATTCCAGCAAGGAAGTCAGGAACTATAAGTGATCAACAAATGACTCACACTTACACCTGCAATATTGCACATAATATAATTGTAATATACAGTAAAATTCACTTTATTCATTTACATATATGTATGATAAACAAAGACCCACTCACGCCTCTCACCTGGAAATGAAGGGAATAACCAATTAGCTCCCACCTAATCGATTAACCCATGCGGCTAGGATTATATAAATAAATCGACTCCTCCTATGCTCGTCCAACCAAAGAAGTTGCATAAGAAACCAAGAAAGGCTACCCAAGGTAAGGCCTTTGCTGTTTCAAACCCTTCCCAGAGTTCCTCCACAGCTGTGAAGAAGTTCACAGATTGTACATATATGGGAATCCCAATGCTACACACCTCCTCAGCTGCCAGACCAGTTTCATCGCTTGTTGGTGAATCAGTGACTGCGCAGACAGAAATGCAAACCACTGAGGCTCCCAAGCATGTACCACATGTAAATGTCAAAAGTAGTCAACATATATTTGAAAAACGAACACCCACTCACGTCTCTCACCTGTGAATGGAGGGAATAACCAATTTGCTCTCACCTAATCAATTAACCTAGGTGACTAGGATTATAAAAATATATTGACTCCTCCCATGTTCTTTTTGCCAAAGAAGCTGCACAAAGCAACCAAGTTGGGTTGCATGCAATAAAATACAGTCCAGTATAGTTTAGTATAACAGTCATTTTGCACTCTTTCAATCGATGATTTAAGGAAGATGGCATGCTCTACTTGGTAAACAAAGTGCTGCTGTTAAGCTTTAATTGGCCATATCATGCAGCAGCCTGTTTCAACACTGAATTGTAGAGCCAGTGATTTTCCATTTCCAAAAAAATTAATTCCATTTCAGAAAATTACAACGGCACTCTTCGATGTCGCGATGTCACCAGATATGCCTCCACCCACATTGTTACATCATTATACATTACTTGCACCAAGTTTTATTTAAATCTCTAAACTCAGTTTCAAAATATTAAGTAATTCTGGCTGCCAGACCATGCATCCGATCAGGTTGAATTTTAAAACTTATATTCCACATGACTTCTAGATCATAACTGTGACATTTCACATCGATTGATGAAACGGTTCTCAAGAGAATGATTAAAAAAAAAAAAATATATATATATATATATTTGTTGAAACCAATATGGCTGCAAGATCATTTGACCTATTAATTATTTGTGAGCACACTGGTATCCCCAAGGTTTGGGAAACATGTGGGTGAAGTTTCTCCTCGATCTGTGAAGCCGTTCTGGAGAAAATTTTAAAATGTTTATTATGTGAAAACAATATGGCTGCCAAACCACATGACTGATGACATCGTCTTTTTTTCTCCAATAACAATTTTGCCCAAGACGATTTGTTTCGCATTGGGAGTACTTCATTTGTGCCAAATTTCAATCTTTTCCATGGAGCGGTTTCAGAGAAACAGAGATCCAAAGTTTTTCCATTTTTTCCAACATGGCTGCCACACCACGTCACCTAAAACATAATTATCATAAAAACATTCTACATGAGTAGTCACACCTACGGTGGAAGTTTTGTGTCAATCGGATAAGCGGTTACAGAGAAAAATGGCATGGACGTACATGCGGATGGATGGATGGACAACCCGAAAACATAATGCTACCGGCGACTTTGTTACCGGAGGCATATTCAATTCAGTTTCATCTTCCCTTTGGACCTTTTCCCCAGACTCTTCCAGGGGAGTGGGTCCAAGGGGGCAGCACAACCGCCCAGATGAATGTCTCCATCCCTCTTTTTCATCCATGCAAACGTATTTGAACTGGACGGTGTAGTTCACCACCAGGGCGATGCAGAAATGCAGGGAAGAACAAAATTTTTGTTTTTGATGTTTTTGATCAATTTAGCACTCTCACCTGTAGTTCCACGATTTTCTAATGTGGGGCCTTGTGTTTACATTCAACTTGCCAGGGCAAAGTGATCTTTTTATCCAGGTTTTCCAGCAATGGGCATTTTGTTGTTACAGGGTAAATATGCATCGACCAAACCATGTTCTGAATAGCACGATCGATCGTTATTCATTATAACCAGTGCTTTCCTTACCCTGAGATCCGACTGTATATGGAAACATGCAATACGGTACTTAAAATATGCACTGTAGCACTCACCAATGTACACCATCTGTAAATGATAAATGTTTACCACTTTCAACCACTGTACACCATCCATAAACGACAAAAACAGACAGACACTTCTCCAATCATACCGCCATCAAATCTACAAACACCCACTTCCTTTAGAAGTGATGGTGCCTGTGCAAGATCACGTGACATGCCATTCTCTCCGGTTACGTGATCCTCCATGACCAGGACCGAAGCTCCACTTTCTGACTTCTGTTTACAGATATTTTCATTTGCAGACAATTTTGTGTTCCCTCCCCCCCCCCCCCACTGGAATCGTGGATTCGAGTTACTTAACATCAGTACAGTTACTGCACACCAAATTTCAACTTTCTATCACACACAGAACGTACTAAACATTTTTTTTAATTATCAGTCAGTAGGTCAGAGGATAATAAGAGCTTTATATTTATGACAGACACATTCACACTCCGGTAGCAAATCACTTGTAAAGGGCTCAAATGTTTGACTTGGAATACATGGTCAAACTTCAGATGCACCTGAGTTTTAACTGGTTGTGTGACATCAGGCAATCACTATGACGCAATAAATTCATTATCACATCAAGCACAGGACTGGCAGGATGGCTTGGAGGTATGCACACTTGTGTCTAAGCCGTCTCGTCTGGGTTTGAATCCCGACTCAGCGACTAACTATCATCCCAATGTTTTACAGTCACGGAGATTCATCAGTGTGTGCCACTGCCATCTCCTCAGATGGCTGTTAAGCTGGGCTGGTGGACTGCCGGCATTAGTTGGTGGACGTTAAATATCCAACGGTGTCCTTTGCGAAGAGTAGACGATCTATCGCCGTCACCCCAAACAAGTTCCAAATTCCTTCCACAGCTACTGCTGAGAAGGCGATGGCAAAGTACCCAGTCAAGAAACTGCTTTAAAACCTTGCCAAGAAACTGCTTCGGCAGTATTGAACCTGCCTTTGGGCAGAACACCAGAATATGAATCGGGCACAGGAGAAAAATCATGTCTTCCACGTACACAAATAACCAAATGACATTTACAACGCAAGATTGAAATTGCTGTTTCATGCTATCTCATGAAGAAAAAGACAATTTTTTTTTAATGTGACCTTTAATATTGAGATCAAACGTCCCAGTGGGTTGACCTCTCATGCAGGTGGAGGCATATCCATCGATACACTCACGTCAATTTCTCTTTTCTCGTTTTTATTTTTGGAACAGTTGTACAAATTTCCACTGTCATGGAAATACCTCATAAAGAAACTCAACTCTTGATATAATGACTGTTCAGGCTTGACTAAGTGAATTTACAGTTACATGTTGATTATTATTATCTTTGAGGGACGTAAACTTCATATACTACTGCTAGCCAATACTTCCCTGAAAGGGGAACCCAAACGCAATTGTTTTTTTTTTTCTGAAAACCATTGAAAATCATTAATCACGGTCGAATTTAAAGAGAAATAAATTTTTGAATTTTCTTTTTGCCAATCACAAAGTACCGAAAAAAGGCTGAAAGTGTCGATTTTCATTTTTTGCCGGTGACATCACACCTGGAACCCACCTGTATCGAATGGTGGCTCACATAGAGAATGTGCATGTCGGACTCGGATTTCGATCCTGATTCCACCGTCATTGGCAACTCTGAAGGTTCTCAATATGTTGAAACTTATCGTTGGGATTTTTGAAGAGACTATTGGAGACAAAACTGGTGATGGAAACGCTTTCGGAGAATTGTGGAGCCGAATCGTTTCGAGCCTTGTCCGAGTGAGTCAGACGAAGATGGCGACCATGGAGGAGTTAGTGAAGATTAAAACGCCGGCCACATGTTAACTCCAGATTGGTAGGTTTTGTTTTTCCGTTCATAAGGGATTTTGTATTGATTAATTGATTGATAAATCAGTTATACTACTCCACGAGAAATATGGCACAGCACAGACACGACACAGCACATACACAGACACGACATGGACACGACACGAACACAGCACAGACACGGCACGGACACAACAAGGCATGGCCATGACATGGATACAGCTCAGACATGACACCACGCAGATATGACATGGACTCGGCACGTACACAGACACGGCACGACACAGCATGGACATGTCACATTCAGATACCATGGACAAAATTGGTGATGACTGCTTTGACCCAACGTCATCGGCTGACCACGTGTCTTGTATGTTGCGGGATCATCCTGTTTCATATTTTCCGAGGACGCCATTTGTGTCTGTGGTTGTGGCATTTCCATGCTGTGTCGTGTCCGGATCATGTCTGTGTCATGTTTATGCTGTGGTGCTGTGCCGCATCGATGTTCTGCCCCAGTGGAGGGTGGAGTAGTGCTAGGGGGGAGGGGGATGTGGGTTGGTGATGGGTCTTGTAGGGTGATGGTGGAGGTGGTAGTAGTCGCCCATGTTCATATGCTGGTAGCTGGGTAGAGATAGTTTTACAATTTTGAGCGACGGCTGTTTCTTCGTCTTAATCATGGGGATAGCATCTTCTCTCAATCCTGGTGATAATCACAAGATCCAGCCATCTCTGTTGTTTCATAACGTGCTCTTTAAAATGCTCCGAGCACATAAGCGAACATTTTCTCGGCCTGATCCACATTCAGGTATTTTGGACAAACCTCGTCCAATTTCTGGCAAACTTAGGATCTTTCAGTTGTTGGTGTGGCACAAAACCATCTCGGTTTGTATTGCGATACAAGCACCAAGGACGCATCCACTTGGAATATTTGTGAATAATCGAAAATTATTCGCTATGTGAGCTAAATCGTACCACGATGTAACCGATGGGTAATACGGATCTGGCGGTTGACTTCCAGGTGCGACGTCATGGCTAAGTGTGAAGTAGAAGACTTTGACTTTTAATCGCAAAATTAGTTGCTTTATAAATCGCAAATCGGGAAAAGACAGAAGCCTGGTGTTGCTTTAGCGGCTAGGGTGGCTGACTTGGGATCTCAGGGTCCTGAGTTTGAGTCCCTGTTGGCAGCTGAATGAACACCAGGTGGGGTTGACTCAGCCTGTCATCCTTCTAAGGTCAGTGAAATGAGTACCAGTGTACTGGTAATAGCGGTATTGCATCAGCGGCACAGCTGCGCCCCCAGCCAATGATGCAACCCGCAGCCTTGTGCTGCGTACGAGGGAGGAGGAGGAGGAGGAGGAGGAGGAGGAGGAGGAGGAGGAGGAAAAAGACACATCATACCTATTTTGTAGGGTATCAAGGGATAGATTAGCGTCGAGGTGACGTGAGCGTTTGGGTTCCCCTTTAAGCTCGTGTTTCCATCTTCAATTCATGTGCTGAAAAAAAGAATATGTTTGACTGACAATTCGTTAGACGTTAGATTCTTCTCCAGTGTATGTGTACTTCTTGTGTCACTATTGTCACTCACATAAGAGGTAGCCACATTATTGACGGTTCAAGACAAGAATAATCACTGGAACTGTTTTCGAATCGAAAGCCTGTCTTCCCAACCCATAACTTCTCATCCCCACTTTGTCCTCTCTGACAGGCTGCTCTCTGAAGCTTTACAGCATGTGAGCTTTCTAATTGATAAGGTAGTAAGTTCTCGGCTTGCCATTGCATCCCTTACTGCGTTTGGATCCGATGGTATCAGTGCTTGCGCTTTTCAATCATGCTTTGCAGGACTGAAATCTCCTGTAACTCTTTGCTTCAGCAGATCCCCATCGACTCCATGTCCTCCTTCTGCATTGAAAGTAGCAAATGACACTGATCATGCTTTGCAGGACTGAAATCTCCTGTAACTCTTTGCTTCAGCAGATCCCCATCGACTCCATGTCCTCCTTCTGCATTGAAAGTAGCAAATGACACTGATACGTGTCAAAAACCGAGGCAGTAAGACAGATAATCTGAAATGGAGACCTGCATGCCAGACGCTTTGCCACCATTGGCAAAGTTATATTTACAATCCATAGTTATTTCGGAACGAGGCATTCCTCTTCTCACTCTTGATTGTGACTGTGAGCTAGTTTGTTTCAAATCCTGGTTGCTCACTCCAGGACGTGGTTTTTTGTTCACTCTATGGATGCTCTTAACCACAAGACTGTCCATGAGAAGTAAAGCGGGATATACCACAAATAATTGCCATTAATAGTGTGATTTTAAAAAACCAACTTGATTTGAACCTGCATGTGAGATAATCAACCCAGTTTACTTCTCAGGGGTTCAAATATAGATCTTTCTTGATGGACATCTTTGTTTAATGTAATATTATTAATGATGATAATGAATATAATAACGAGAGCGAGAATTGCTTTGCAACACATGTCCTAGACCGATGATGTTGTCTAAGTATAAAAAGGGCATAACTCTGTGAAAAATTGATGAAACGACCTGAAACTTGAACTTGTTCTGTAACTTATCAGAAGAAAGCCATGGACCAAGTGTCAGTCAAATATGTTAAATGGTATGGAAAAAAGTCTGAAAAACCACAGGTGGCATGGACGGACAGACGGACAGCAAACCTATCGTCTCCTCTGGTGAAACCATAAAGATAATACTCAAAGATAATAAAAATGCTAGATTTAGAAAATGCCATGGATTTAGATTTTTTTCCTCATTATGCCATGATAAGCAAGGTATGATTGATCATGATGACATGCTTTGTGCAAATTATGATACCCTGAAGAATCTCCCAAATAATACCCATTTCAAAGGTGTGCCTATTTGCCACCACATTTCAATACTGTTTATTGTTCTACCACTAATATGAAAAAACATCTAATTTGCATTATTCCCTACTGGAGGCTGGTATCCATCATAACAGAGCCAAAGATGCAATTATCTTCTTGCTTTATGCCAATCACATTCATATTCTAGATTACGGTTAATTCCACTTGTTTGATAGTGTCAATCAGATAGTTTTCAACTTCATGGAGTTCCGTGTTACAGCGTGAGCACAATGCAGTTAAAGTTAAGACAGGTGTCCGAACTCCGTACCTTGACAATGCTTGCCTTTGAGTGCAGCTGCTGGTATGAAGCTCTTTTTCCTCAAATCATTAGTCACAACCTCATTACCTCTGCCACCGAAGGTGGATGGAGGTTATGTTTTCACCCCTGTTTGTTTGTCTGTGGGCACAATATCTCAAAAAGGTTTATGGACGGTTCGGACGAAACTTTGACAGGTTGGGTATGACAAGGAAGAATTGAGTAGATTTTCATGAAGATCCGGATTCGAGAGTTTTTAAAGTGCTTTTTTAAGAGACAGCACAGCTGTTAACATAAAGGTGGCACACTCATTGTTGTGTCACCTTTTCTGCGAAGTACCAGGATGACAGTTTATACCTGGATTTGATGAAGGAGCACGAACATGAGATGAAATGTCCTACAAGTTGATATCCATCCTTCACTCCCTGCAGCAGTCGATGAAGATGAGATGATAAAAAGTGAAACGAGGAATGAAGAAAAACAAAGGATCATTTCAATAAGGGTCTCCTTTGGAACTGGATGATTATGGCACCGCTCCTGACCAGTGCTCATGAGTAAATGGACATCATTAAAGTATTAAGAATTAAGAAATTTTGTTTTCATGATCACTGTAATCCTCGATATTTATTCCAGTAAGCTGCCCTGCCCTGGACCCTATCTTCAACATGGATCCCAGCTGCTGAAGACGGAGGCAGAGACATTGGAGCAGGAATGTTAATAAAGACTGGTCTCACACAAAAAGAGAAACTGCGATTGTGTACCGCACTCAATGGTGGCAGTTCAGTGGCGACCTCTTGACCTTTGTTTGCATGCCAGATTAATACTGTGGGATTGGATGAGGGAAGGGAGATGCAATGGAAGGCAGAAAGGAGACTGGGCATGAGGAAAGACAAAGCTGAAATTTGAAGAGACGAGAAAGTGAAGCGGTAGAGAGTGTTTGGGAAGCTACAGTAACAGTTTAGGATAATGGATACGATGGAGATAGCAAATGCAGAAAGGCAAGGAATCCTAATAATGATTTGTTTTAAGTCGTGCAAACAGGCTAAAGAGAACAGACAACTCCGCGTGCGACGAGGTGGTACGACAAGGGATCATATTATTAAATGATGGAAACACTGGGGGTGGGAAACATATGAACACCCTTGCTCATGATCCAGGGAACCGGGATTCAAATCCCATTTACCATATGTTTGTCCATTGTCTACTAATGCCCTTGTAATTCATGTAAAAGTACACTGATGTCCACCAATG